>NW_010261090.1:9063-74801 GCF_000690775.1 Eurypyga helias
AGATGGTCTTTAAGGTCCCTTCCAACCCAAACCATTCTATGATTCTATGCTTCTGTGAGGAAATGGCTGGCTGGTAGACAAGGGGGGAGCGGTGGGTGTTATCTACAAGTCGCTGTCTTCAGGAAGGCGTTTGCTGTTTTCTCCTGCAAGATCCTCAGGGAGAAGCTAACTGAGCGCGGGCTGGTTGAGCATCCTTGGCATTCTCAGAAGCAGCCTGGACTTGGGTGGCCCTGCTTGAGCAGGGGGCTTGGGCAAGATGGCCTTCAGAGGTCCCCTCCCACCTCAACCCTTCTGTGATTTTTGTGGGAGTGGGTGCCACAGCCTCCGTGTTAAGCAGTGGGCAGTTAGTCTCTAGCACCTTGCGTTGCCTTGCTGCTGCAGCTGCTGCATGAGACATTCCTCTCACGTAGGAATGTCTGCAGTCATTGCTGTGGTGCTTTTTAGACTTTAGGAGCAGCTACATGTCCAAAAATCCAGAATGAAGCTTAACCTGTCCCTTGGTTGTGGAAACTCCACGTGCTGTTTCTGTATAGGTACGTTCTAGCTCGGTGTGAACAAAGTAACGCTGGTAATTGAGCAAGTATCATTAACAGGAGAAAAAAATTCCCTCCAGTTAAATCTAGGAAGAGAAATGACCTGTTGCTTTACTCAGCTGCACTAGCTACATTTAGTTTTTATATGGATTTATGTCACCAGTGATGGAATGCTGCTGGGGTAAAGAAAGCCTGTACGTGTGCAGAGTGTACACATAAACGTGCTAATGGTGCTACAGCAGAAAAAAAGCCAAACAGTCCACAGTTGAGGGTAACGTCATCCTGTGAAGCAGTGAAAGGCGTTGAAGCAGTCACTGGCTTAGTCACAGGGGCACGACAGCTGAATGTACACCTTACCTTGCAGGGTAAGCCAGCAGATGTCTTAAACGTAGCAAACGCGGACGTGTAAAGGCAGTTTGGAGGGTGATGTAGAAGGTAATGAATTTACTGCACTTGACCTTAGTGAGATCTTGAAATCTACTTTGTCCTGTATTTTAATAATCTATTTTGTCTTCTGTTTTAAAAATCCATGTTCGCAGATGAACACGTGCTGCCCACCTGAGAGCAAACAGTCCTTCTAGTTCAGTGTGTGACTTCTAGCTTACTCTCTTCTGAAGTGTAACAGTTTGTCAGATTCACTGGAAAGATAGGTTCACTCCTGCCTGGTTGAAATAGCCAGTAACTAGCTCTTTTAGAGGGTTATTCCTGAAATCCCACAAAGCCTGCAGAGCATACAGAAGTGACTGGTACGTGGGCAGGGTTAAACATGGGAAAATAGTATGTGTTTTGCATGAGGAGTGTACAGACTCTTTCCAGGAGTTGTTTTGGAAGACCAGTGTATGGCTCTCATATGTGGCCTTTCATCAGTTTCAAAAATAAGGGAATTCAGCTTTGAAGGTGAGATTTCCTTCAAGAAAAAACAGAGGAACAGGTACTTACACACCTGTAAAGTGAAATACTTAAAACTACGGATACTTTCAAAGCTTCAGGGGATCAGAAAGTTTCACACTGTTTGGCCAATTCCTGCGCTGCTTACCCAAGATCCCTTAAACTGAAGTTTTGGGTACCGGTATTCTTGTGTACTGTGACCCAAAAGCTGGTTCTGGTGCGCTAACTGGAAAATAGCTTTGTGCTCTGACTCTTTGCTGATCCAAACTTTCTTTTCTCTTTAAAGGTCAGTCGTATGAAATACGGATGCTAGATAATCGGAAGGCTGGAGACATCCCAGAGATCAATGGAAAACTGGTGAAGGTGAATGAAGTTCTCTAGACGGCGTGGCTAACAGAGCGCTCTGCTGGTTGTGTGTGACAAGAGCAGTTCTTAACCTCTTCCTGTGCCCTGTCCGATCCACGGCCCGGGCGGCCCAGCTGATCTGACCATTAAGGAGAATAGGCACAGTGGAACCTAATGCCTAGTTTTACTACAGGTCAAAGGAATATACACACATGCATTTCCTCATTTTATGAATGGGGTCATTTCATGTACCTTTAGGTAGCTAAAGGTGAGCTAAGCACTTCATGTACCCTTCATGAGGTCTGCAGTCTGCTCTGTTAGGAGATGAATCTCCATTAAGTGTCTTTCTACTGAGTAAAAAGAAGCTGTGGTAACAGTGATCTCAGATTTAGGTCTATGAAGTGAGGTGAGAGAAATCCAATCTGGACACTCCAGGACTTCCAGTACCTGAAGGGGCGACAGGGAAGCGGGGGGGGCCTTTTTACAAGGGCCTGTAGTGACAGGACAAGGGGTAACGGGTACAAATTGAAAGTGGGGAGGTTTAGATTGGATATCAGGAAGAAGTTCTTCCCGCAGAGGGTGATGAGGCACTGGCACAGGTTGCCCAGAGAAGCTGTGGATGCCCCATCCCTGGAAGTGTTCAAGGCCAGGCGGGATGAGGCTTGGAGCAACCTGGTCTGGTGGAAGGTGTCCCTGCCCATGGCAGGGGGGTTGGAACTAGATGGTCTTTAAGGTCTCTTCCAACCCAAACCATTCTGTGATTCTATGACTCTACATTTTACAGATTTTTTTTTTTCCCCTGCTGTCACTAGATACTTGCTCAGAATGAGTGTGGACCAGGGATATTTAAGACAAATGTATGAGAATGAATGCCCACTGCGTGGAGTACCTATGTGTACTGAAGACCAAATTACTTTGTGCAAAGCTTAAGATACCTAGTTGTCCATATATTTGTACTCAGCATCATCTGAGCCATTTCATTCTCCGTATCAAGTGGTGCGGAGAAGCGGAAGGAAGCTAGAGGATCACTTAGAAAGTAGCGGAGGTATTATGAGCCTGTTTCTTAAAAGATGTATGGGAGACGCACGGAGCCAACCTGTGGTTTTTGCAACGGTGGGAGGTACCGGTAAGAAAAACACATCTCTAATTTTGCTGCTCATTGAGCAGTTTGTTCCACAGCTGAGCTCCTTATCCTAGTTCCAGATTTGTCTCCTTGTGCTTTAATGTTACCAGAAGGTACTGTGGGCCTGAGGTATTGCATGAGGTATAGGAATGAAGCAGACTGAAAAATGCCCAATTCACGGTACAAAGTATCAAAAGAATTGGTGAAGGTCAGAGGTTTGGACTTTTCTTACGAGTATCTAACGTTTTTTATCAAACTCTGAAAAATCTTCGGGTATTGGGAAAGAACAATTAAAGTCACTTTGGTGGTGGTACTGATACGTGCACCACAGCAGGGTGTCTGTGGAAGGCTGGGTCTTTACCTGTCAGCCTCGGGCTGTGTAGTTTGTGACCTCTGACTGGCTTGTGTGGTCCTGTGCCTTGTTCTTACTTGTCTGTGGGATGCTTGTTCGGAGATACCTTCGGAAAGCGTTCAGCACAGGCATAAAACAGGGATTTGCGAGTTCTGCAATTAAACCTTTTACAGCCTGGCATGTGGGCTTGCTGTAATAGGCATGTTTGGGGGGTCTCTCTGCCTTACAGGCTCTTACATTGGTGATGAGCCGTTTGGTTGACAGAAGGGGACAAAACAGTGTAAAAGTTTAGAAAAGTAGATTTTGTCACAGCCAGGTACAGCAATGCTGCATCAGCAAACTTCCCATTTTGGGCACTTTGATACTGGCATCCCAGTACTTCAGCAAAGGCGGCGTTTCCTGTTGGTGAAGGTGGCTGCAGAGGTTTCCACGTTCCAAACTGCAGAACTCTTGCATGTCCCTGTGTGCACACACGCACGTGCTGCTTCTTATCTTTGAAATAAAACCAAGGAAATGCAATTTATCTCAAAGAGACCCTTGGTTCGGGGGGGGTTTGGGCACTTTTACCCACTGTTTATACAAGTGAGACTGTAGACTAACAGCAAAAAGCGAGGCAGATCTGCCCGTTTGTTTGCCGAGTAGCAATTACTGCGTACAGCCCTCCTCCCCCCTGTACAGCTGATTGCTTGGGACGTGCCCTCCTGCAGCAGAACAGAAACGTTGCTTTGGTGTGATTAACCACACAGCTGTAGCAGAACTGGTCACAAAAAAGGGTATCGTTGGATACTTGCTTCTGGCTGAACCAAGTTAATGGAATCGTGGTATTTTTAGATTAATATTTCAGGTGGGGTAGTTGGGATACTCGGGAAGTTACTACTTTCAGTAAAATACTAGGTGTGTTGTAAACACGTTCATGAATGCGGGGAAGGGAACTGTCTATTCATTTTCTTTCTTAGAACTCTGTACAAAAAATTCACAGAATTCCCAGTGAAAAAGGTCAGACTCTATTCAGCGCTTTGCAGCATAAGTGGAGTCTTTTGTGTTTGTTTTCTAACACGAGCTGGTGTTGCCCACACAGCGCCGATACCGTGCTGTCCGTGCTGCTCGCTTCCCGGCGCGTAGCTCGTGCTGGCCTTCAGCATATGCAGCCACACGTCGTTCTCTTTTGCATTTTTACCACGTTTTCAAATATCTCCTGCTGCTCGGGTCTATTTCTGCCTTCTGGAATATGGTGGGATACTGGTGGTTGCCAAATTTTTTTGCCGTAAATACGTCTTTATCAGCACTGTGGCTACTTTGGAAGGTTTTAATGCTTTATCTTCAGGCTGTTTCTAAACATACAGTAACTTTGTGGCTCATCAGGTGCTTGTTTTCTTCTTTGTTAGAGCATTATAAGAGTTGTGTTCCATGACAGAAGGTTGCAGTACACAGAGCACCAGCAGCTAGAAGGTTGGAAGTGGAACCGCCCCGGGGACAGACTTCTCGACTTAGGTATAACTGTTTCTGTCTGTTGTCACTGCGCGAAATTCACTTCCCAAGTTTGAATCGATCCTGGTCAGACCTGTGCTAGGGCCGGTGAAAAAACACAGGCCGGTTTTCTGTGTGCTGCTTTGTGGTAGCCTGTGTTTTGAATGTAAATGTTCTTAACGCCCTCCCCTTCCTGTAAGGGGTTCGGAAGTAAGGTAGCAGCTCCGCAACCTTACGCGTTTGGTATTTCTCATTTTGATTACCGAGTGTTACAGAAAGGAGGAGAACACAGCCCAAAGTAACTTCAGTATATTGCAGAAAAGACACTGACATGGTTTCTTTATTTTGCGTAACTTGATGATAATTTTGGTTGCGTGTACTGTGGGTGGGTGGTGGGAGCAGGGGAGTGAAAACACACCCCCAGACCCTGGGCGCATTGTACGTTGGGTCTGCCAAGTTTCTTCGGGTTGGTCCCGAGAAACTGTTCCTGGGCTTAATGGTCAAGCTACCACAGCCTGCCTTGTTTCACCCAACCCGTGTTTGCTGATGGTAACCTTGTATTAAAATGTATTTCTGGTGTTTTCTTGGAATGTGGTTATTCTAAAATGCATGCTGCTTATTTTAATGTAGATATTCCAATGTCTGTTGGAGTCATTGATATCAAGACAAATCCAAGCCAGCTCAATGCAGTTGAATTTTTGTGGGATCCAACAAAATGTACATCTGCTTTTATTCAGGTTTGAAACTTTACTTGACTGGATGTTTGTGTTTGGTGCCTTTCAGGTTATTATGAATTATTTAAAAAATCATTTAAAAATTAAAAATAATGTGAATGAAGGGTTTTCAGAAGCCTCCTTGGGGCAGGCTGCCATGGCTGTGGGTAGATGCGGTTACACGGAGTCCTACAACGGACTGGTGGCTACAGAGAGTTCTGAATCAAAGATGTTTCTTGCTGTGTCAGGAGGCTTCCTCATAGGAGGATTTTTGTTATTTATGTATTTGATATTCAGGGCAACTGAACTTGCTTTCCTCCGGAAATTGTTTACACAGAATGTTCAGTTTTGGATTGGAACTTTTAGCTCACTTTTATCCCAGATGTGTTTTTATTAGGGAGAAAGGGTATAAAGTTCGAGGTAGCAGCGTTTCTTACTGAGGCTGCCCAAAGAGGTTAAATCCCACACTGGCAGTAAATTAACTTTGTTCTGGTGCAGCCGACGAGCTTTTTCCTCGTCAGAATTACACAATACTAAAACGTAGTCTCCTGGAGGAACTGTGAGATAAACCGCTGAATGTTTTTGTCTATGCCCTTCCTTCGAAGTGATGACAGAGTGAGAAAAAAGGGAGCTGGCTGTTACTGTGCCCGTGCAGCTGGCTTGTTCGAAGGGCTAGGGAACGCGGGGTAGCGGCACCCCTTACGCTTAAAACTTCCGTTTTCAGGCAGTGGTTCGCTCTTGTTGCTGGCCACAGGAAACAGAAATAGAGCGCGGTGGTTGCCGAGAGCGCAGGGTATGCTTGTGTCCGCAGTGCTTGGCTCCCTTAAAATTCCACAAGAAATCAAAAAGAAGGGAGCGCTGTCCAGTGAGGTGGTTCATAAGTCCTTCTGTTACGCTGGCTTTCTCTTTAGATATCTTTTAGGGGCATCTCTAGCTCACAAACCCAGCCTTCAGGCTGACTTGAGGCAATTACAGACTGGTTAAAAAGTCTGCTGCAGGAGGTGGGGCGTATTTGAAAATACCCTGATGTCACATAAGATGAAAAACTCTTCAGCCCGTGACCTTCTGTAGCTTTGGTGAGACGTACTGCAAGTAACCCTGAAGCCAATTCTAGCTGTAATGCACTGGAAAATCCCATCTTGAGAAGGTTTCTGCTGTATTCACGACAGATACAGTTGTCATCCATGTACATTTTTCTTAAGATGCAGCAGGTTCTCATTTAATAAAAATCTCTAATAACTTCTGCTTTTTGGAAAGATTTTGGTGGCACACTAGATGGTTTCCCTTCTTCCCTGTCAGCTCAAGTATAGTGTTTTGGGCTTCATTTGTCTGCGGACATGAGAAGGAGCGAAACATTAGTTAGGTAGCTCTCGGTCCTCAGATAAGCTGGGTAATTTGTTAGTTGTCCTTAGAAAAATGCGTGTGGTGCTGGTAACTCAGTAAAATTCATGTCTGGAGTACTTCTGAGGGTCCTTTCTGTCTGGTGGTTGTTTTTTTTCAGGTACACTGTATCAGCACTGAATTTACCCCTCGTAAACACGGAGGAGAGAAAGGAGTTCCATTTAGGATTCAGGTTGATACTTTTAAACAGACTGAGAACGGAGATTACACAGATCATCTGCATTCAGCCAGCTGTCAAATCAAAGTTTTTAAGGTAACAGTAGAAAACAGATCCTTACTAAGTCTCTCAGAAGCTCTCATAAAGATGGGGGACATCTTTATATCACTGTTTGACTTCTGAGATCAGATTTTAATTACAAAACCATTTCCCAGTTGCTTTCTTGTTCATGTAACTGTTCATTTTTAGCCAAAAGGAGCAGACAGGAAACAGAAAACAGACAGAGAAAAGATGGAAAAGCGAACTGCACATGAAAAAGAAAAGTATCAGCCTTCATATGACACCACGGTTCTTACAGAGGTAACAAAATGGAATTGCATCTGCTGACTGAGGAGCAAACGCACAGATACAGCGTGACACCCAGCTGCAGGCCGGGCAGGGTTGGGGGGCACTCACTTCTACAGGAAGACAAGCTTTTTGGTTGGTGAACTCATCCAGCGAGCAGCAGCGTAAAACCGTAAGATCTTGTTCAGCAAACTCGCGTTCAGGCACCCCAAGACTGACCGCTCTTTGTCGGACTGTGCTGAACCCGAGAGCGAGGCTTTGGTGCGGATCCCAAAACCTTGCAGCTGAAAACCAAAAAAAAAAAAAAACCCAACCAAAAAGAGGGGGGAATCTAGAATTTAATCATCTGCCGAATTTGAGATTCTAGGTGTATTCTTTGGAGATTACGGAATTTAGGGCCGGAGCCTCAGTAGGGTTTTGCATTTTCGTTTTATTTGAAAACAGCAGTGAGTTCAATGCAGATTATTTCTAAAGATTTCAGAAGTTTTTAAAAGGCTTTTAGATCTTTCCTCACTGTATAATGAAAAGAAATTGATCCAAATCTTTGGTGTTTGTCCAGATGAGGCTTGAGCCTATAATTGAAGATGCAGTTGAACATGAGCAGAAAAAGTCCAGCAAGCGGACTTTGCCAGCAGACTACGGTGATTCTCTGGCAAAGCGAGGCAGTGTAAGGGACTTCTGCTTACCTTTTCATTGTGCAAGATACCTTGTGCAGTGTTAGATATAGGAGAAACTTCCATTATATAACGTCAAAATACTTTGATTGCCCTGTCTTAATTTTATTCACCTTGACGTATACCAATTCCTCCATGTTTGTTTTCGGCAAAGGAATACTTCCTAAATCTAACACTTGAACTGTTGCAGAGGGACTGTGTGTAACTTGTAAAGGTCAAGAGCTTTCCGTTATGTGACTTTAAATGAAACAGCTTTTTGCTTCCCTGTGTGTGTGCGATGAGCGGAACGAGCGTGAAACCTTGCGGCCTGTTCCGTACCTGTGCTCGCGCTTGGCATTAAGCTCCGGTGTGCATCGGGTTTCAAAACGCCGCGTTGGGTTGTCGGTCGCCGATTTTCCCTTCAGCCCTCTCCGCCCTCTGCTCTGAGCAGGTTTCGTGCCGTCAGGCAGAGGCAGCGCAGCTCTGTGACGCGCGTACGCTAACCCTCTACGTGTCCCCCCAACCCCAAACGAACCTGGCGCGTGCCCTGCGCGCCCTTCCTGCCACGGCGTAGCACTTCGGGTTTCCTACGTGCTGTTTCTTCAGGCGGGTGTCACAGACCGTGCCGTTTTCAGAGGAGACGCAAACCCGTTAGCTGTCCCGTCAGTTAATAATGTGCCCGTGGATGACGGTTCCTTGCGCGGGGGCGCTGGGCTGACAGCTCCTTCCCAGCAGCGCGTGGGCAGTGGCTCTCTGACCCTTGTCCCTCAGGTGTCAGTTTGTATTTCTAGCCTGTGAAAGTGATGTGCACGGCTGAGGTGACAGAATACTTCAGGGTGTGCCTCCTGTTGTCTGTGAACCATGAAACGGGGGGGTGGAAACAACCAATATCAAGTCAGACGGACTTTGTTCCCCCCCTGAAACTATTAGAAGCACTGAGCTGTCTGAATTGACCTTCCACTCTTCTTTGCTTTTGATTATTTTCCCCCTTTCCTTTAAGGTGCAGCCTTAGCACTCTTCGGGAATGCAGACATTCCTTTGTTTGTTCCAAGTGGCCCTGGGGGTGAGGTACAGACCGGAGAAAACAGGACTGCAGCACTTTCACTTACAAAGCGCTGAAGCATCTTTTGAAGCTGGTGCTTGCCGAGATTTCTACTCCCCTTCCCCTCCCCCAACTCTCTGTTGATATAAGTACTTCGTTGAATGATTATTGCTTATAGGAAGGATCATAGAAAAAGGTGTTTTTCAAAGGTAGGACAAATCCCTTGCCCAGAGTAGGGCAAACTCTAGCCAAATGATACCTGAAAGTTGTCTAACCTCCTCTTAGTCTCTTGAAATACTGACACTCTGCGAACCTTAATGGTAATGGAGCACCTCTCCTGTGATGAAAGGCTGCAAGAATTGGGCTTGTTCAGCCTGGAGAAGAGGAGGCTCCGAGGAGACCTCATTGCAGCTTTCCAGTATCTGAAGGGGCTACAAGGAAGCTGGGAGAGGACTTTTTACAAGGGCCTGTAGTGACAGGACAAGGGGTAATGGGTACAAATTGAAAACAGGGAGGTTTAGATTAGATATCAGGAAGAAATTCTTCCCGGAGAGGGTGGGGAGGCACTGGCACAGGTTGCCCAGAGAAGCTGTGGATGCCCCATCCCTGGAAGTGTCCAAGGCCAGGCTGGATGAGGCTTGGAGCAACCTGGTCTAGTGGAAGGTGTCCCTGCCCATGGCAGGGGGGTTGGAACTACATGGGCTTTAAGGTCCCTTCCAACCCAAACCATTCTGTGATTCTATGAAGAAACACTGAGGTCAGACAGGGGAGTACTGGCCTCCGAGTGCCTTTCCCAGAGGACACCAAGGAAAGCCTGCGTGTTTATTTCTTCACTTCGTGTGTGCGAGGAAGGACAACCCACAGACTGGTTTGGAATAACAGCTACCTACAGCTTTCTAGTTGTCTTTCTTGTGCAGCTGACTGTTCCTGTTTCACATCGGTCCTTAAGAACAGTCTCTCTTGAGACCGTTTGGTCAGTCCGTTGAGACCCTTCTGCATGTTAGTGCTGTAGGACAAAACGCTTTCAGCCTTGCTAGGCTCCTAGCATCTACAGATTTAACACGGAACCCATTGCATTGTGACAGTGATTTTTATCGTTAGCAAAATTACGAGAAATCAACCAGCCCATAAAAAATACCACGAAATGCTGCGTTTGCTGTATTCCTGGCGAAGCCTTGGTAATCACTAGACACACTTTAGGTACTGTTTTTAACACTGTGAGTGTACAACTGGTTTGCTTGGTCTAAAAAAGGAATATCTGATTTACAGCTTGAAGGCCAACTCATCACCCTTTTTCTCTTGCCACCAGCCAGGCTTATTCCTGTGGGCCTCGTAAACCTGGTCAGGGGAGCGATGCGTGTTGCTGCTTGAGCCGTTCTGTCCTTGCGAATCCGCCGTCCCAAACGCAGCCATCGGAAGGTCTGGCTGCTGTCCGACTTGGCTCACACGTGCAGCCCGGGTGTACGCGGTGTGCAGTACAGCCGTCGCAAGAGGGGCTTGGACGCAGAAGCTAACGACCTGTTTCCCCACTGTTACGAACTCACACTGTTTTACGTGTTATGTCTTTATAGATCATATTTATAGGACACATATATCTACTTCATGTGTCCTAGGAACAGTGGTTCCGTTACAGGAGGAAATAGGATTGTTTGGAGTGTATTTTCCTTGATGAAGTCGAGAATGCTGGCTGTTACTTAGCCAGTGCTGCTTCCTACATGCCCAGAAATAGTTTTGCTATCTTTTCTTGAATTCCAGAAATTTAGGTCGATCCAGCCTATAGTTCTCTTTAAAGCTGGGTATTGTTACCTTCCTCCTACACCTAACCTATTATATAGGCTGTCTTTTTCTGTTCCTTGCCTTTTGCATCTCATTTTGTGTGTTGGCCTTCTTATTTTGCCTCTCCAAGATTCTGCTGGTTTATTCGCTGGCTGTTTCTGGTTTTGTTGGGTGTCGTTCCCCCCTGCCCCCGTATGATTTCTTTCAGCTCAGCCACAGTCTGATTTGGACAGGTTGCTTTCTTCCCGTGCTTCCTTCCTGAAACACTGAACCTAATCTCTTTTCTTTCCAATGGAATTTGCATGGGATTCTGACACGGTACTGAGACTTAGGTGAAGCTTCCTTTCTGAATGGTCACACTGCTCAGCTCTTCTGTTCTTGCCTGAGAACCAGAGATTTTTTCTAACTGCCATCACCCATCTTTTCTTGCTCATGCATTTTCATGGGAATGCCACCCAGAGATGCGTTTCCCTTACCCCTTTTTATTTATCCGAGGTTTCAAAATTCAGTGCATTCACTGCGATTTCTGCAGTGTTCGTCTCCGTGTTTTCCAGATGGACAGATGTACAGTTAACTCCTTGCCAAGATTCTCCCTCATTGATTTTCTTCTCTAGAGACAAAAGGCTACAAACCTGGACCTCGGGGGGGATGTTTCTGTACAGGTGACCCTCATCCAGGGGCCATTTTATCCTCTGCTCCAAAGGTATAGGAGATAGAGAGCTCATCTAAGGAAGAAAAGAGAAAAACCCCACCAGAAACATTCCCCTGCTTTGAATTTGAAAAAGCAGGCAGATCTGCACTGTGATCGTTGGGTCTTTGCGCCTGTTTTTCTGTCTGCAGCATCTTGGTTCCTTTTTATATTAGTCTGTGTTCTGTTCTAGGTCACGGGCTACAACATGTAAAGCTGCAGTTTGCTTAAACTTGGTCACAGGGTCATTTTTTTTGCTGACAGAGCTGATTATAGGGCGCAGAGAAGCTAGGAGATTTCCCAGTATAGCCTTTGAAATAAACTGGAGCATCACGTTGTGGATGTGAAAGACTGGTGCAGAAGTTAAATGTTTTCTGTGAGTGATTTAAAATTGAGAACGTAAAACCTTCTAGAGGCCGAGAGTCACAGAGCGGAGCTGGAGCAGGACTGATGTAGCAGGATAAGCATGTAGTGTTCCTTGGATTCATTTCTCCTTGCATCCACCTACACCTCCCACAGCAGCACCGGCAGCAGGCAGGGCACGTATCGCGCTCGGCTTCACATCTGGGGAGTAACGTCTTCGCTTCTGCATTCAGAATAACTGAGCCTGCATGAGGCTTTTTGCTTTTGCCAACGCCCCCTGCGGTTGTTTGGGGCGAGAACCCTGTTTTTCATAAGTTCCTTGAAAAAGCTGTGTCCCCCGTACAGTGAAATTGCTGCCCCGCTCAGGAGGATGATGCTTTGGGCCCAAGTGTGGCGAGCCTGATGCGGAGAGCGCGCTGTTCCTTTTCGTCTTGCCTTGGTGTTTGTGTGTGGTGTGGAGCTCTGTGCCAGAGGTCAGGGCTACCCGCTGGTGAGGCGTGAATTTGGGGAGATTCAGGTGGAGTGGAAGTAGGACGTTAAACAGTGGCTTAGGATAACTCGAGCTTTTGCAATTCTTCAGGCGTTAGGGACGCTCTGGGTTTAAACGCTACGAGTCTGAAAAGTCATGCTTGGAAAGGTTTCCCATCTTCCTTTTTAACTCAGTAACGCCATGGGTCAGCACTTCGTGACCTCATTCGTGTCCTGTACAGAGGAATGTTAAAGGTCTGAAGCCAAACTAGTTTTCTTCTTCTCAAGATTTGATCAGGGTTTGGAAATCAAGGCACGATTCCCGCAGCGCAGTTGGATCAGCACCGTTGTGTCGCTGCACAGGTAATGGAAGGCAGTTTGTCTTCAGACCTCAAAACCCACTTATTTCAACATTTACCAGTGTTGCTTATTCAGCGTTACTGCAGGGGAAGATGTAACACTGCCCTTGGTTGTGTTCTGTGACGGCTTTTAAAGAGCTGCCCTGGGACAGAGGGACGTTTTTCTTCCACCTGCAGGCCCGGCGGCCAGGGCCATCGGTACTGGCGCCCTCAGCTTGCTGAATGCCCTGCGGTTTGGGCGTAAGAGCCGGGGAGATAGCCTGGTGGCTCCGAGCGAGCCGTGGAGTGCAGGGCTCTGTCCCTGGACGCTGTCCCGAGACAGGCTGCGGCAGGGAGGCCTTTCCGCTGTCTGCGGCCCGTGCCCCTGTAAACCCCCGGCGTGCAGAATCCTCGTGCAGGATAGTAGAAAGCACGTCCCTGCGCAGGCTGTCCAGCGTTGGTGGGTTTGATGCCCAGGAGTTTGTCTGATCCTGCTCCTGAACCTTTGTGAAGTGAGTGTGGGGCAGCTGTGCACGTCAGTGGTACCGAAAGCATGAGCAGGCTGGGTTCGGTGCTGGAAGACGCTTGAAGAATACATGCCGTAGCCCTTTTTTTGTGGTAGGTTGCTTTGTGCCTTGCGCCCTTCAGAGTGGAGTGTCTCAGTGCTCAGATACTCCAGTACCTGGAGGGGCTACAAGGAAGCTGGGGGGGACTTTTTACAGGGGCCTGTAGTGACAGGACACGGGGTAATGGGTTTAAATTGAAAGTGGGGAGGTTTAGATTGGATATCAGGAAGAAGGTCTTCCCAGAGAGGGTGGTGAGGCACTGGCACAGGTTGCCCAGAGAAGCTGTGGATGCCCCATCCCTGGAAGTGTCCAAGGCCAGGCAGGATGAGGCTTTGAGCAACCTGGTCTAGTGGAAGGTGTCCCTGCCCATGGCAGGGGGGTTGGAACTAGATGGTCTTTAAGGTCCCTTCCAACCCAAACCATTCTGTGATCCTAGGATTCATTTTCTACCCCCCGCAACCCCCGAGACAGGAGGCAGCAGCGCTGAGCCGATGGGCACGTTCCAGCAGCGTTGCAGTTGCTCCTGCTACTTCATTTAGCCCAGTGGGTCAGTCTCAGTGGCAGTTGGTAGCGTTTTTGCTGGAAGAGGAGGCAAGGTGGGAAGGTGTGTTTATGGGAGAAGAAAGGCTGCTGGCTTTGTGGTGGGATTTTCTTTTTCTAAACATTCCAAACGGGCTTCCTCCTGCACTGTGAGCAGCTGGGTTGGGCGGACAGAAGCGTGAGCTGCGGTACGTGCCTTGCTCTGGCAGTGGGGCATTCCCCCTGCCCCGGGATTTAAACGGGTGTAACGGAATCTTGTAAGGGGTTAGTGACTGAGGACGTACAGCCCGCATCCGTGCGTCCACATAAGTATCTCGTGTTACAGCTTAGGGAGAGAACGTCAGAAAATTAGTTAACGCTCTCAAAATAGTTCAGAAGAACAAAGTTGAGCTTTCATTTTAAAATTACAGCTTTGGACCACGCAGTGAGGCCTGTTGTAACTACCTGTTGTAATACAACTTCTGAGAGTACCGCTTCACTTCTCAAGCTGGTTCGGACAACAGGTGGGAACACAGGGAAGGGGAGGAGCGCATGACGCTGGCAGGTGGCGGAGGAGCGTGCTCTGTGCGGATGGCGCCGGCTGTAGTCTGCTTTGACTGTCTGCTGGAAGGCAGCGTGCGCACCGTGGGCAGCAAAAATACGTCCTGAAATCACATCTCAGCTGAAACACGTTCCCACTAGTATCAGATCGTTCTTGTTCCCCTCCCTCCCCCCCGCAGGGCCGTGACGCAGCTCTGGAGATCTCCTTCCGGGGTATCGAGCTGGTGGCGGGGTAAGGGCATCCGACATCTGTGTCGTTAACAGGAGTGGGTTCAGCGCGCTTCGTCCTGGCCAGCTGCTTGGTTTAGTCCTGCCCGTTGGTCATTTTTCTTTCAACCCCTGAAATTGCGGGGCTGTTGGAAACCCTGAGAGCTAGTCTCACGGTGAAGGGCCTTCATCATGGTGCTTTCACAAGTATCCAAGAAAGACATGACTGAACTGCACGGCTGGCTCATAGGATACGTGTGGTGACTTACATTTATTCATGAGAATTCCAGCTTCCCAAGCAGTTCAGAGGAACGTGTCAGCATCACTTTAGTCCTGCAGTGAAGCAGTGAGAGTTATCAATTCACAACAGTTCTCCTGAAAATCCCGTTTGTATTTCGTTGCTGTCAGGGCAGATCGGCTCAGGTCACCCACGAGGCGAGCCGTAGCTTGGTAGTTGTGCTGACTGCGGGCCGACGCCTGCTGCCAGGTCACGAAACCGGTCCTGAACACCCCTTGTGGGATGAAAGGGGGTTTTTCAGCAGGGGGCTCGGGGGTGGGTTGGGCGGGTTGTTTTAAACGGGGTCATCTGCGCCGGTCTTCTGTCAGCTGAGGCCTTTGCGCTGGGAACGGAAGGCAGCGTCAACAGGAGTCGTCTGGCAGCAACAAGATAAAACTGATTGTTACCTGGGGCATCTGCATGCCATGGGTGGGATGGAGGGAATCTTTACCTGGAATTGCGAATGAAAATTCTCTGTGGAACAGACCCTGGCTTTAAGTGACAGAACTGTGCATCTCAGTAAAAACTGTGCTGTCGAGAGAAACTGAAGTTTTGGTTCTTTTTTCTTCAGTGTTCACCCTGGCCTGATACTCCTACAACATTTGTAAACAATAGTCCGACTCCTGCTCCAACTTTTACCTCTGCTCAGCATAACACCTACAGTGTCCCAGACAGGTGGGTTTCCTCTCTGTATCCTACTTAAAGGTAACATTTAAGGGCCTGTAGTGACAGGACAAGGGGTAATGGGTTTAAATTGAAAGTGGGGAGGTTTAGATCGGATATCAGGAAGAAGTTCTCCCCGGAGAGGGTGGTGAGGCACTGGCACAGGTTGCCCAGAGAAGCTGTGGATGCCCCATCCCTGGAAGTGTTCAAGGCCAGGCTGGATGAGGCTTGGAGCAACCTGGTCTAGTGGAAGGTGTCCCTGCCCATGGCAGGGGGGTTGGAACTGGATGATCTTTAAGGTCCCTCCCAACCCAAACCATTCTATGATTCTGTGATTTTAAAATGAGGCTTATTGAAAAGTGTTTTCTGAGCGAATCCAGGAGCTTGCAACTGTTCTTTGGTTCCACCGGGGAATGAGGGATTGTTTTGACCTCTGTATTTCCCATGGAGTTTGACACTCGTGTGTCACGATCTTAAGTTTCACTCTGCGCTGCATTTAATTTGGTAATTAATTGGTAATTAAATACTGATGTTTCGTGTTTTGGGAATTTCAAGTTAATTTTCAGCAATGCTTTAAAATTGTGCCTCATGGAAGTCTAGTAATATTTTTTTTTTTTTCCTCCCGCCCCATCTGCAGCAATTCTTCCTCCCCAAATCATCAAGGAGACGGAACCTCTCAAGGCTCTGGCGATGTGAGTTTCCTTTCTGGTACCGATGGTGGCTGTATTTGTGTCACACCTACACATGCGTTCGGATGAATGGGTGCTGAGGACGGGTTACTGAGGGAGGGCCTTTTAATGGTTTTGGGGTTTTTTTTAATATCCAAATGATCATATCCACTCTTGTTTCTTACAGCAGCTTCATCCTTCAGCCACAATCCAGGAAACTCAGCAGTGGTTGCTCAAGCATAGGTTCTCTACCTATACAAGGCTTTTTTCAAATTTCTCAGGTATCTATCATTTGCTTTTGGAGTCTTTGTGTAAGTTTCGTCGGGAAAAATAATTCTGTGACAACGACATGGCGTTGGTATTTACTGTAATTTACTGACGTGGTTATTGCATGCTGGGCTCGCGGTGGAAGGCGTGGGTTTTTCTCGCTGCGTTGGGCACAATGTCACGCACTTGCTTAGCCCCTGGAGAAAAACAAAGGGGTTGGGCGAGCCAGGCCAGCAGCCCATCTCCCTCCTTCCTTGCGGCAGCCGCTGGGGGCTGATGGCAGAGCAAGAAGCTGCTGGCATCGGCCCCGTGCGGCGTCTCCTCTTAGGAGGCAGATTTAACTGCACTCTGCGGGGCTTTCTCCTTCCGAACTCTGAGGCTGTGAATAGTCATTGTGACTCACAGCAGTGGCAGATGCCATGCCATGCGAGAGGAGAATTCCTTCACCTACACGGACGGGTTTTTGGTTTGGGCTTCTTTTCCATTTCAGCAGAATGGCTGATCGCTTTTCCTCCAGTGTGAGTGAGTAGTTTCTGCTGTGCCTGCGGAAGCAAGAAGTGGCAGTAGATGCTCTCTCGGGAGCTGTCCTCTGCTGCTCTGATCTTCGTGTAGTTGTGCGCAGGGCGGGAGGACGCAGTACACGCCACGAGTAAAATCCCTTCTCGGTGTCACGTGACGGGGAGAAGATGATGATGTCGCCTGCTCTCCGCCTCTTAGCTTAGCTCCTGCTCCTGCCAGCACTCCCTTTGTACCAGGCACATCAGAGAATCTGTTCTGCCGAGGGACTGGTATCCCGACGGGACTGAATTATAAAAGCATGCTCCCGGCCATTGTCTGGAGGCAGATCAGCCTCCTGTCTCGAGGGAGTAAGCGGTGTGCCTTGCCGGTGTCATACTTCCCCGAGGATGTGAACACCGTGAAGTGAAACAGACCACCTTGGGGAAACTGGTTTGTCAGAGTGCTGGCTCGTGCCTGCTCTGAACCTCACTGGCGTGTTCGTGGTTGCAGGATTCCGTGTTTGTAGTGGTGGAGTTCGTTATTCTTGGTTTAAACGAACATAGGGTTTACTTTAAAAGGTACAGGTGATCCAGACCAATCTTCATCACACCCTCGTGTTTCTCCAGGTGCTGATTTATTAAAGCTGACAAGAGAAGATCTGGTACAAATCTGTGGTCCGGCCGATGGGATTCGGCTCTACAATGCACTGAAATCCAGGTAACGTGCCGAGGGTGAGGCGGAGTGGGTTTTGTTCTGTCCCTAGAATCCCCCGCGCTTAGAACCGGGAGATGTGGGGTGGGATACGGCGCCCGCGTGAGCCGTCTCGGGAGTCGGCAGCAGCGCTCCTTGAAAGAGCCGCCCTCCTGCGCGCAGCCTCCGGGCTGAGCCCGGGTCAGGCGGAAGCGCCAAATTCGAAGGTGGGCTGTGCCGACGGACGGATCTGCTGCTGGGAGACGGGACTTCTCGCCACGGGGAGCTGAGAACCACCCTGGGCCTTCTGAGGTGACAGGCGTTGCGTGCCATCCCGGCTGGGGAATCCCAGTCGTGACTGAAGCGGGCGTGTGCCGTCCCTGCCCGGTAGTTCCGTACCCGCATTCCAAGCCACGTCTTGATGAACTCGGAACCAACTGAAATCTTGTTTCAGTGTGAGGCACTGCTTAGCATGATGTTGGTTTTCATCTCTTTTGCTCAGGGAAAGCAGACCTGTCACGTGTCCCATTAGCGTAACGAACCTGCGGGTGTGGCCCCTATGTCCGGGGCTTGGAACCTTTTCTCTGATCCGTGGTTTCTGTGAACTGCAGGTCTGTGAGGCCCCGTTTAACGATCTACGTCTGCCAGGAGCCGCTGAGGAGCATACAACTGGAAAGACAGGATGCAGGCAATGGCGACAGCAGCAACGGTGCAATATATGGTACTCGGGGAGTGGGGGGGTGTGTCCCTTAGCGCGCTTCTCTCTTTTTTTCTGCTCTGAATTTCAGCCAAGAGGCTGAATTTCTGTTTCCGATGTAGAGAAAAAGCGGAGAAACCCTCCCAGCGTTAAACCGTCGATTGCTCTCAGTCCGCTGATAAAACTAACCGCAGTTACACGGAGGTTGACGAGGGAGCTCTCAAACGAGCTGCGCTGCGTTGTTACAGCCCGGGGACTCACTCGAGAAATGTCGGTGCCCGTAGAGCCACGTGCACACTTGGGTTCTTTCCCATTCTCAGGTTTTGCTGCCGTTTTCAGTGCAGCTGGTAGCGCCTGGCCAAGGAAAAGCAGCCAAGTGGTGTACAGCCTCATGGTTTTAGTGTCCTTTTCCTGAGAGAGCTGTTGTTTCAACACAGATGGGAACTGGCCTGTGAACTCACGTCAGGCCCACAGAGAAGGGAGCTGTTAGAAACGATTCTTTCCTTGCCCTGGCTCTGAGCGAAGAGGCCTCCCTCCCCAGCCGACTGAAACCTGGGCAGGCTGCTGCTGCGACAGCAGCTGTGTGTTTTCCAGGCAAGAGCTGAGGTGGAGGAGGAGCTGTAAAGGGGATCCCGTCTCTACTTTAGGAGGGAAGAACGTGCAGGCACGGAGCTGCTGGGGCCTGCAGTACGACGGGATGAAATAGCGCTAGGGACCTGTAAATGCAGCCTCACGCTGACCAGGTACCGTGTCTGACGGTTCTGCTCGCGTGCCGTGCGGTACTTCCGCCCCGCCACCTTCGGCGCTGAGGTGATCTGTAGGAACTTTATTCAGGCACTTGAAAAAGGCTTTCTTGACCAAAAAGGAGGTAATCTACATCCCTGCGTAAAGCAACAGCGCGGTCGTACGTGCCGGACGTATCACCTGCTGCTTTCGAGATGGTCCGAAAGCACTTGCAAAGTCACCGTCGGGTGACAGCAGCGCTCCGCGTGAGTCTGAGATGACCGTGCCTGTTTGTGCGGGATACAGGAAAAACCGGGGAAGTTGCTTTCGGCATCAGAGGAGACGGACGCCTCCCCCTTGTCAGAGGGTTGTGCTCGTGACTCTGCCTTGCAGGAGAAGTCCGGCAGGTCACGCTGCTTAGACCTGGGGGGGAGCGAAGGATGCTGGCGCTTCGCATGCTGCAGGCCGGGCTGTGAGCACACTTGGGCTTTCTTCACGCCGTTACGTGCTACCAGCCAGCGCCCTGCTTACGGCAACCATTTGTTTCTTGCAGTGTATCACGCAATCTACTTGGAAGAAATGGCAGCCTCGGAAGTCACGCGCAAGCTTGCTTTGGCGTTTAATATTCCTTTGCATCAGATCAACCAGGTTTACAGACAGGGTCCCACAGGTATCCACATCCTCGTCAGTGATCAGGTAACTGAGATCTCACTTTCTTGACACATTTTATTTATGAATTCAACAGAATGGAGGTTTTTCTTACGCTTGCTTCTTTATTAACGTGGGTGTTTTCTGTTTGATAATGCAACCCAGTATGTTCTGACGTTCAGAGTATTTTCCCCTTTCCATTAAAACAAGCCAAAGGATCCTTTAAATGTCACTTCGGCTACTTGACTGGACTGAGATTATGAGAAGAGGAAGGCAGCTGGTCCGTATCGTTCCGAGGTGCTGCCGTAATTACTCAGTATGTGTTTGTTCTGAACGTGCCCAAAGGCAAGGAGCCTTTCAATACTGCTGAACTCGCCTTATTCGAGCACCTGCTGCACACGTTTAGAGTTCCAGAACCACAGACAACAGCTCCCAGCTGGTTGTCACACGATTAACAAGCGGTATTGCGACCGCAACGTGTTTTAATTTAGTGGGGTATGTGCTCGTCACCTTTGAGCCCTTGCTGAAGGAACACAAAATAAGCAGTTTCTCACAAAAGGCTGGTTTTTATTTTTTGCATCGGTTGTACTCAGGAGGGTTTCAAAGCTTATTTTCTTTTTTGCAGATGGTTCAAAATTTTCAAGACGAGAGTTGTTTCTTATTCACCACGATAAAAGGTACGGTGTCTTTTGATGGTTACAAATGCTGTGTCCACCGAGGAGCCTTCCTTAAAGCGCCACACCTTTCTGGTAGAACTTCCCCCCGCAGGGAGGATCGGCAGTTCCGGGGAAGGCCGACTGGCTCCTGCCCACCCACGGCGGTGGCAGAGAGCCTCCACGACTTACTCATAGAATCATGGAATGGTTTGGGTTGGAAGGGACCTTAAAGCCCATCCAGTTCCAACCCCCCTGCCATGGGCAGGGACACCTTCCACTAGACCAGGTTGCTCAAAGCCTCATCCAGCCTGGCCTTGAACACTTCCAGGGATGGGGCATCCACAGCTTCTCTGGGCAACCCGTGCCAGTGCCTCACCACCCTCTCCGGGAAGAACTTCTTCCTGATAACCAATCTAAACCTACCCTCTTTCAGTTTAACCCCCTTTTACTGGCATAATATATAATATACTGAATATCTACACATTAAAAGCCGCTGCGCCACAGCAAAAGCCAAGCCCCTAATTCGACGTTGTGGCATGTCGGCTGGTATATTTACGGTTCTGTTTGTGAAAGGCTGAGCCCTTTTTTTTTCCCCCCTTTCAGCTGAAAATGGTGAAGGCTTCCATATAATCTTGAAGTGACGTCACGCGATCGCTAGGCCGATACTCCGACACAGAACGAAGTCCTGCCGAAAGATGATGGTCATCCCAACCCTTAGGATCTAACTTCACCGTATAAGATGTTTCATATTGAAAACACAAAATGACCTTTCTAATGAGCTGTTTGATAGGTGAACTTTCTTATCACTGCCAGAGCTAAGCGTCCTCAGGAGAGGCGCAACGCCGCGACAGCTGACGTACAGGCACGCAAGACAATGCAAGCAAAGGTGCTTGCCCTTTAACTGAAATAAGGCAAATTATGGCCAGTAGATACAGTTTCTAGAAGCGGAGCGCTGCGGCTTTTCTGCTGCCTGTATCCAGTTGGAGATGAATGTAAACTCATTTGGGGGCATTTACCTTTCTGTGCCAGTTTGTCTGTTACTTGCTTGTACCTTAACGCTGGTTTTATTTTGTTGATGTTAGCAGAGCACATACGAATCTGTGTGGAGATGAGTCGTTAGGCTGATCGTGATCAGGTTGTCGGGTCTTTGAGAGTAAAGCTGTCAAAACAGCTTCCCGTGTAAATTGTGTATAAGAGTGTATGTAAGAAGTGTAAATGCCAGAACGGGGCTTTTAAGAAGCCCTAGACAGATGCAATATATGCATGCAGCAAACTGCATTAGCAACAGTACCTTATCGGAGGGATTAATAGAAATCCCAGGGGGTACCAAGTAATTGTGTTTTGCTTTAACAGATTTAATGGAAAAGAATTGCCTATGCATCCTTTACGTTTAGTTTCCCGGGTTCCCTGCGGAGCGCTGCCGCAGGTTCAGCTCCTTGCTTGTAGGGCGGTGGAGTTCTTCCGGCTCGGTGGAATCGCGCCGACGAGGGAAGGTGACCCGCTGGCACCGGGGGGCTCGTCGGTGCTTTCGGCAACATCGAAGGCATCGCTTGAGAAACACTAAATCTGCACCCGTTTGGGCTCCTGACCGGCAGGGGAAAGCCGTGCTGGAGCTGCTGCCGTGGACCAGCAGCTTCCCTTGCCCTCGCCCTCCGCTCCCGTACTGTACGGCTGTTACAGTGCCTCTCCCCCGGGACTGAGTAGCTACTCCTCTGAGACAGGCTGCCTGCTTTCACAAGGCCCCGGATCTTTCCTGTAAAGACCCGGCACGGCGCTTCCCGCGAAGTCTCGGCTGGGTAGGTACTTGGAGGGGGCCAGAGGGAGGCACTTTGGAAGGTGCCGAGCGACAGTTCCCTAGAGCTGGCGTTTGGCGCCCTTGAGGCGTTCCGGCTTCGCAGCATGGGGACGGTTTGCTTTTTACGCTGGGGTGCTCAGCGTAAACGCCGACGCCAGCGCGTGGAAAAGCAGCCTTGACTTTTTGCTGGCTCCCCCTGTCGTAACTGGCTCAAGTGCTTAGCAGAAAAGCTTCTTAAAGCGGTAGCATTTTGAAAGTTTAAATTCATCAGAGCTAGAGTTCCTTTCCTATTTCTATTTTTTTTTTTTTCTGCACTGAAAGTAAAATTTTATGTACTTAAAACATTTCTGCCTATAAGTTGTTCATCTTTGGGTATCGCTTGGTCCTAAGTATTTTCTTGAACTGACACTTGTGTCTTTTCAGCTCACACCCTATTCAAATCCAAATGTTTTATAAAAAAGGGGAAAAAATCCTTGATTGGAAAGTATCCAAATAGCTAATTTTAAAGACTATTGAAAGTTGTACAGTAGTTTGTCCAGCTCACTTGAAATTGGGATTAAATTATGGCACCAGCAAATTGCTTTTGTTTTTTAATAAGATGTACACATTTCAATTTAAGTATAATAAATGTTTTTCAATAATTTTGTAAACGTGCTTTCTTTTTCTGTACTTGCTTTTCCCGCACCCGTCAGGGACCCCTCTCCGCTCCGGAGGGTGTGGATGAGCCGCAGGTAAGGGGTAAGGAAGGAGTGAGTAAGGGGTAAGTAAGGAGAGCACACCCGCCGTCGAAGAACGGAGACGCGTTCAGCATGGGCGTCAGCTGGCCGTTTATTGAAGTGTCCTGTACCACAGCACGTTCCCTTCGGTTCTGTACATCTTTACCGCAAGAGACTTACAAGGTTCATCACGTTTCTTGGGGAAAAAACCCCCCAAAAAAAAAAGGGAGCCAACAAAAGCTAACGCAGCCTGACATCCCGGTACGGCCGAGAGCGAAGTCCGCGTCGCGCTCTCCGCGAGGGCGGTGCCTTAAGGGAGCTCTGGGCACGGCTGGCCCACCGCTGCCGTGCGAAACAAGCCCCGACTGGCTCCCTGTGTGGGAGTCAACAGCTCCGGAGACCTTGATTTGCCGTCCCCGGCGCCTGTGAGCGCGGGAAGCACGAGCACGGCCGCCCTGTCCATAGAAGCTGGGATGTTCACGCTCCTAATGAGGAGCTCACAAGCTGGAGGGAGAGCTGCAGCAGTACCCGCAGCGGCTTCTGCTTTTTAAGCCAGCGTTTCTGTTCATTTTCAGTAAACAGGCCCCCGAACTCTTGAAGCGGACACGCAGAGTCAGCCTTACCCAAAACGCTTCCTGACCGGTTGAGTAGTTTGTCTCGGTTAATTAAGTTGCTTAATATAAAAAAAGTTCATTTCTCTTAACCCGCTAGCACTGAAAAACTAAGGATGAAAGCACGGCCTGAAGAGTCAATCGGTAGCTTTTATTCTTGCCCTTCACAAGCTGACAGCTTCTCACGTAACCCCGCGCCGAAGCGTTGGGCTTCCTGCCCTTGAAACACGCAGCTGTGGGGGTTGGCTCAAGCCCTGCCTGTGGCTGTCTCTGCCCAACCGCTTGCTGCGTCCCCAAAAGGGGTGGGACAAGCAACTCGAACCAAACTCCTCGTTTCCCCTGCTTCACCCCCCGCAAAGCAGGCGATACGCCCCTCTTCCTTGCCTTACGAACCGAGGGGGCCACGGGGCGGGCCGCTGCAGCAGAGCGGGCGCTCGACCACAGCGGGTTTCTTACCCCTTGGGAAGGCCGATGGCGTAAAGACGTGCCTCGGTGCCGGACAAGCCTCGTACCGGCACACGCTCCGGCCGACCCAAGTTCCCAAACGCGCAGAGTAATTCTGTGTTTAGCGTTACCTTGAGGTACTGCCTTACCTTTTGACCTATTACGTCCCGTTACGTCATTAAAGACGAAGCTGAATCATGAAAAAGGAGAAGCTGTTTCGCCGTAAGAGCTCATTACCTTGCGTGTTTTTGGTCAACTTTGTGCGAATGTTGATTTGTCCGTAAACCCGGCGCTTGATCTGTGGCGTATATTACAGAACAGCAGGCTCAGCTCCTCGGTGCGACGGCCCGCAGCCCCGCGTCGGGTCGGAACGTCACCGGCGCTTGCAAACGCCTCCGGGTTTGGCCGCCGCCCGCCCCGCCGCTGCCGTGCCGAAACGCCCCCAGCGTTTTACACGGGGCTTCAGTTCTCATGCCAACAGAAGGAAGGAGTTACTAATACAAACCGAAGCATCACCAACTTAATCCACAGCTGCACATCACGGTAAGGTTTTTACCTGGAAAAAAAACTGCTTTTCTTGTCACAAAACTGGATGACCAAACACCAACCACTAGGACCGTCAGGAAACCAACTCCTTCCACTGACGTGCAGTCCCCGGTCTTCTCTTCGACAACGACAACAACAATATTTTCTGTGGGGTTGCACTTACTGTCAGAGAATAATACAGCATCTGCAGAGGCGCTGTCCGCTCCCTCCGACCGAAGGAGGGGGAGTTACGGGAGCAAAGTAAGCATGGACTTTGACGTGAGGTAGGTGAGCCTGTGGATGAAAAGGCTGCGTTGTAACGGGAGCGAAGGGAGCCCAACCAGCAGCCCACCTCAATCACAGCCAGCAAGTCGGCTCTCGTTAAGGTGGGTTAGCTAAAAACATCTGTACGCTTCATACTCTCCAAGCTGTCTTCTCCCCACAGGGAATTCTCGTCCCGCATCTGGCTGAGGCACACCGGAGTCTGGGCACGTGTGCCCGCACTGGGTTCCCGCTTGCTTCCCCATAGGCCCCCCCCCCAGCAGGGGAGACGGATGGAGCCCTGGCTGCTGCGGGCAGACTTGTCTGCATCTCGTCTCCCACATCCCCTGCTCCTCTCACCCTAGAAAGCAGCGTGGAATAGAACCGGGCATCAGTCACCATCAGGGAGGAGCTTTCCGACTGCACAAGTGTTTGGACACAAATCTGGGATACAAACCTGCAGACAGGACAGTCCCTGACCGCACCGGGGAGGGACACGGGGGGGCAGAAGAGCCGGTGGCTGGATTCCAGGGCCTAACGTCCCCACAACCCATCACCTGAAGTCTTCATGCAGCTCTTGTGCTATGGGCTCTGCACGTTAACGTGCATTTTAGGAGAGGTAAAGAATGCCCCTACACCATCCTCAAAGCACAGCCGTCTGCGTCTGAAGGCGGCCAGAGAGCAGAAGATGAGCGCTCGTCGGGCCAACGGCGAGAGTGGCGTCAGTTATGAGCAGAACTCGACAACGCCTACTGCTGGTAGAGAAATGTGCAGCTCTTGTGCTATGGGCTCTGCACGTTAACGTGCATTTTAGGAGAGGTAAAGAATGCCCCTACACCATCCTCAAAGCACAGCCGTCTGCGTCTGAAGGCGGCCAGAGAGCAGAAGATGAGCGCTCGTCGGGCCAACGGCGAGAGTGGCGTCAGTTATGAGCAGAACTCGACAACGCCTACTGCTGGTAGAGAAATGAAATGCGCTCAGTCCCTAGAGGTGGAGACCTAACGGAATAATACTCTGACCCTCCTTCTCCCGTCCTCCCTTGCCCGGGCCATCTGCCGGATTCATACGCTCTCAACAGCCAGGGCGCTCCCACCGGAACGAGGCAGCGAACACGTACTCTGATGCGTTTGATTCCCGCTCGCGTGACTTGCTGGCAGTCGTACAGCTCAATCCTCTCCAGGTTGTGGCAGTTCTCCAGGTGTTCCAGAGTCACGTCAGTGATGAGAAGACAGTTATCCAGCTCCAGGACCTGCAGCCTCTCATGACCGCACGTGCTGTTGCTCAGATGAAGAATCCCATCATCGGTGATCAGTTCACAGTGAGATAAGCTCTGAACCAGAGAGGCATAAACAGTTAATGACATCACTCAGTCCACCAAACGTCAGAACTCCTCCCCAGCCTCCTTCACTCTAGTGGTTAAACAGAGAACATAGCGCTGAAATCCAGAAGAGTAACCAAAGAAACAGCTCTGCCTACCGAAAGAAGAGCTGTACTTCAACTTTGCTTCAAACCCAGTACAGTCCCAAAACACACGCCACTGGCAAACACCTCAGGCCCCTTTGCTGCTGTGAAGGTGGGAACTCTGTCCCAATGGTCACACACCTCCCATACAGGTGGCTGCAAACCATCACAGAACGGTTTGGGTTGGAAGGGACCTTACAGACCATCCAGTTCCAACCCCCCTGCCATGGGCAGGGACACCTTCCACTAGACCAGGTTGCTCCAAGCCTCGTGATGATCTTCAAGAACAGAGGAACAGATGAGGACCTACTGACAGGAGCGAGGGTTTCGCAGCTACCACACCTTCATACACACCACTAGGACCCGGCCTGTGCAAGTCCGCACAGATAAAGCACAGACCGGGCCGATTCACCAAACGACGACTTCAGGAAAACCAGCAGCGCTCGGCACCTCGGCCTGTACTTGCAAGGAGTAATTAACAACTTGTACAGCTGCAGGAGCAACTCTTTTCTGCAACAGTCAGCATAACAAACCAAAGAATTCTGCTCTTCAGCCTACTTTTTGCTCCTTTGACTTTCCAGAGCATGGAAAAAGTTGCAGCATCTCGGGCAAGAGCACCACATAAAGCAGTTCCCTGGTTCCTTCCGGGAATTCGTGACTTTTGGAGAAGCAATGATGATGACAACAACAGGAAACAGACTTGCCTCCTAGTAGGCTTCAGAACCCCCCTTTGCCGCCTGTGGAATGAGTGCTGCTAAGGCTGCTGCACTAGAAACACTGGGGACCTGGGAACCCTCCTCCTCTCGCCCCGGGCACTGGGCTAGCTCTTCGCTTCTGCTCAGCCACGGCTCTCGCCTGCACTTGCACCCCAGTCTAACGGGGACTGGTTTTGGAGTAGCCTTGCGCTGCCACAAGGGGTTTTTCAGGCAGCGACTGCTGCGGAAACACTTGCAGCGATCTGAAAATGCTGTTTAATTTGGTGCAAGCTGACTAGCGCCCAAAAGTATCTCCTGGCAGTCACGTGCAGCAAACTAGCCTTCGGCTCAGCACAGCGCATCGATCTCCTCTGATCTCAGCCTGACGAGGAAGCCCGAGAACTTCCCGCCCTGCCTTACCCTCGTTTTGCCTTTGCTCGCCGGCCACCAGATGCACGCGGGGGTCTGTCCTGCCCTTCAGAGCCACCTGCCCCTCAACTTCCTGTTTCCTCCGTTGCTCAGCAGGATGAAGAGAGTAACCAGAGGAGAGCTTGGGAGGCAGGTCTGCAACTCCCCTCGAGTCCGACGGGGAGACTGGGCAGCTGGCCGTAACCCCACGCAGCGCCGACGCCAACGCACGCCGTCTCCAAACGGTGACAGCGACGAAGCGCTCGCCCCCATCCAGAGCCTTTCAGCTTACGACGTGTTTACGCTCTGCAGGTCTATCAACTCTTTAAATACCTCAGTCTCCTGCGCCTACTTTACACAGGTGTCCTGAGCATTCCGTTTGGCTCACAGCCTGGAAGGCACCCGCCGCTGCGGGGTTAAAGACCATTTACAGCAGACTGTTGCAGGGAGGTTATGTGAAGCTGTCGGCTCCAGCAGCAGTCTGCTGGCTAATTAAGGTTCTTCTGACCCAGGAAGTAAGCAGCTTATAAAATTCAGCTTTCCTGAGACACTGTATTCGCTACTGAAAGGACAACACAGGATGTGCAGCCGAGTTCCCAGAACTCTGTGAAACAAACAGGCCAAATGAGACTCACTTTTTATGACTTCCTAAGCCTGTTAGAAAGTGTTAATGACATGGAACTGGTGAAGATAATTGCTTGAAATCTTTAGAGCAGAAAGATACACTAAATTCTTGTTTTGCTGATACACATAAAATGCTGTGTATCAATCAAATGCGACATGATATCCTGCAGCAGCAAGAAACTACGATCAACACAACTGAAGAATTCAACTGTCTTCTCAGCTCCATGAATACTATGAATATTTCACAGTTTCTCTAATAATCTGAAAGTCAAACACTTTCATCAGAATTTACTTCTGAAGTCCAGTAAGTAATAAAGCATGTGAGTACTCTGATGCTGGTGAAGATGTAACCGTTGGTGATCACTGATCTAACAGTGCTTTTAGTTACTTCCACCATCTAGTGAGTGTCCAAACGCCAAGAAACAAATTCAAAGTTGGTAATTTCAGCTCTGAACTATTTGATTGAACTGCCAATATTCTAAAGACACGCTCAAGCACAGCCACAGAGGAGTTACGGAACCATCAGCAGCACACGATTTCCCATCTGGCGTATCAGGACTCGCTCACGTAGGGTGTTTGGCACCTGCTAGTCTGTTCTTCCTTCCCCTGTAATTCTCAGCCATCACTGTTCACTCAGTCTTTGAGTATGTATCCTTCCTACACACCGCACAGACACATCAACAAAACCAGTCGGGTTTTCTGGTTCAACAACAACAAGGTTCGTTGTTTTACCAATGCCACGCTTCCCTGCCTCTGGGCTAACAGACAGAGGCCAGCAAACAGGAGGAGGTTCTGAAAAATACTTGGAAACAATGAGGTTTTCTGATGTCTCTGGTGAAGCACTGGCAGAGCTGGCACAAAAGTTCTCTTGCAAGTGCTGGTTACAACTGGATTGACAATACAAAATCGTATCCCTTGCAGAAGAGCAGGAAGTGTCGCATATAAATGGCTCCACATCTCCTGACAAGTCTTGTTTGGCTTAACAAGTGGTACAGAAATAATGTTGGACAATTAATAAGCAAAAATAAAACCCAACAACAATAAAAAA
The DNA here is from genome assembly GCF_000690775.1 of Eurypyga helias. Lineage (NCBI taxonomy): Eukaryota > Metazoa > Chordata > Aves > Eurypygiformes > Eurypygidae > Eurypyga > Eurypyga helias. Next base: position 37,944 of record NW_010261090.1, read on the forward strand.
CAGTGAACAAGCTCCTTTTTAAAAGCCATCTCTCCTCGTGTTGCTACCTTAGTAACACTAACTAACCGTAACACAATTTAATTAATGAAGCAGCAAACCTTCCTCTAATCCCATCTAAGAACAGATTATAAATAAAGCTGCTTGTTCTCTCACGTCGTTCTGCAGTAGTATATACCAAACCTACAGTCACGGGACAACTGGCCCTAAATACAGGAGCTCCTGTTGTAAGGACAGTCCAGTAATTTTGAGGTACCTAGACTGAAGAGCAGCCAAATTCACATCACCTGAAATTGGTTCTGATGTTCCAAAATATCTAGGCGAGCACTCCCAAGAAAACAGTTCTCTGAAAGAAGCTAGGCAGGGCACCCCTCTGAAGGCATCCCAACTCTCTACAACAGCCAGTCAAAACCTACGTCAAAAACCTTCCATAATTTACTATGGAAATGTAGTCCTTGGGAGAAAGGGCCTGCAAGCCAAACTGATTACAGAGGGATTACATTTCACTGGGTGGTTTTGTTTATTCAATATTTGACATGAAGCGTCCTACTCCCCAAGAAAACCATTAGTGAACACTTGAGAGTATCTATAAAGGATCTGAGTACTGTAAATTGAACTAAGTAATCAAATATAAAGGATTTCAACCATAAAATATAAACTTTCCAATTATTACTCACTGATTTGGTAATATTTTTTTAATCCCCAAATGCACGTAAATATTTTAGGAGCAATCTGCTTCTTTTAGCATACGTACGAAACTTGCATATATTTGGCACAATATCACTTCCAGGAATCAGGAATTTTTTTCTAGACAAGAGAGCAAACAGCCTGTTTTTATACTGCAGGAGTTGCGTATGCATGTGGGTTTGGGGGATTGGAAAGCTCAGGAACAGAGAGCTAAACTTACCAATGCTTGTAGCTTAGGACAGTGTATAGAAAGTTGTATCAACGTGCTGTCAGTTATCTAGAAACGAAAGAAAACAGCCATAAGCAACAGACAGTAGGAGGGCCAACCCTCCAATATGGTATCTCTTTCTCCACCAGCCAAAGCTTCTGTTACTTGTGGAAAACACCCCATCACCCGTCACTCTTCAAGTTATTTCCCTGTTCAGAATTCCCCAATAAGTATTTTTATTCACTACCCCAGCCGCAGCACTATTCAGAAGAAACAAAGCACATTTAACCGACAGGGCTAATGTTCCTATCAGCACTGCGTTCTCACGCTGGATGTTCAATATTCTCCTTGCCACAGTAAATCTCACCAAAACACATTCTTCCAGGTCCATCTTCTCCAGCTCGTGGCAATTCTAAAATAAACAAACAAAAGAAAACCGCTAACAGATAAACAGAAGGTGAAATAAACCAACATGTAGACATAAAATCACGCACAGGGCTAACTAATATGGGACAGCACAATTTCCAAGAGGAAATTGTGAGCTAAATCCCTTCAAGCATCCCAGAGATGTTGTGGATGCCCCATCCCTGGATGTCTTCAAGGCCGGGCTGGATGAGGCTTTGAGCAGCCTGGTCTAGTGGAAGGTGTCCCTGCCCATGGCAGGGGGGTTGGAACTAGATGATCTTTAAGGTCCCTTCCAATCCAAACCATTCTCTATGATCTCCAAAGGACAAAAAAGGGTATTAAAAAAAGGCATCCACACCCCCCCCCCTTCTCAAACTTCTACATTTCAGCCTCTCTCTTATTAAGTGAATTTTTTCCTTCTTGCCCCGTAAAGTTTGAACAGAACCAGCCACCCCTGCTCCCCTTCGCCTTTTCGGGTCACTTCACACCCGTGGCAGTTACAGCCTGTGCACTAGATCCAACTGATCTGCACGCAGCCAGATCCAACTTCTGCGTGCAACAGCCTGCACTAAGCCAGCCTGAAACACACTCAAGCCTGTGGAACATCTCTCTTCACCACCATACTTTGGAAAGAAGCCTTAAAAACAATTTGCATTGCTAATGAAATTAGCAATTTTATTAAAATTGGGTCCACTTTAAGGCTGGGAGAGAGCTGCACTTCATACTCATACAAGCAACTTTCCCAATATTCTGAGAGCTGCCCCCCCCCCAGCTTTTAGAAGGGCATTCACTATGTGATCATGGCACACTTCAAGGCAGTGATGCCAGCTGGTGACCTCCCAGCAGACCACATGGTGCCTTGCACTGCCCAAACCCCAACCCCTGTTCTTCCCAGGCACAGGAAGAAAAGGGCTCAACTTGCAGCTCCCAAAAGCAGGCCTGAGGTGAGCACCGAAAGCCCAAGGCTGCAGTGCTGAAGAGTTACAGAACCACGCTGTTTAACCCCCGTGGCTAGAAAATAAACCACTTCCATTCACACTATAGATCAGGAGTGCAAATGAATCCCGTTCAGAGAGTATTATTTTTGTGTTAGGATTTCCTAAACCTGCCAGCAGGCAAGTCTAACTTGAGCATTTGATACCAGCAGTGTGCTTACTCTACGTATTTACAGCATGAACGGGGACACAAGCGTTCACGATTTATAACCTGAAGGTATGCCCAGAATAATCTATCACATGGTGATTTTTGGGGTGTAAATATCATGAGTGGATGTCTCGTCTTTATAGGGAAATTTGGCTAGAACACATAACACAAGCTTGGAATTATGATAAGCATAATAAATCCAAAGGAAACATCATCAATCCAAAGGAAAAAAGTGAAAAATGCACCAATAGATGGCAAAACAGATCAAGTTGCAGCTTAAGTATAATCCAGAAATAAAATCTCTTTCTAGTGTCCTCCTCCCCTGGGCTCTTCCTACTTTACTCTCCTTCCCCTCAGATGCCCTCCCAGCAGGACTACGTCAGTTCACAGCTGCTCGGCAGCAGTGGAAGCAAGGCGAGCTCTGCCCCTCTGAGGTGACCCTTACCCGTGCTAAAAGGGTGAAACCAGCATCTGTGAGATGTGAACATCTTGCAGCTTCCAGAATCCTGGAAAAGTTTTAAATGTTAAAGAAAACATTAACATAGAGAAAAGCATTTGAGACACAAATCTGTCTTCTACAACTTAAAGCTCCCAAGAGCAAGTGTATATATATGCCTATTTTTCACCGTAATTTGCAATTAAAAAGCACTAGGCAGACTTTTGATCCAGCTTAATAGAACAGATTAAGTTCAATCCAGAATTCTCACCAACACCGAGTGAAAAAAAAAAAATTACACATAATTACAGGCACTTTGACCTCTTGTTTCAGTAAGACAGCAAAACGCTCAAGTTTTCTCGTATGTTATCTGAGGAAAGATGTGGGAGAATAAGCCCTGAGCTAAGGAAAATGCAGATGAAGCCTGGATCTAAAACCTGTTATTTGAACACAGGATGTTGAGAAGCCACAAAACTGAGAAACCGCTTACTAGAAATTCACTCGGAGCCTCTGCATGAACCACAGCAAAGCACGTTACCAGAAAGCAAGTGGCTTAAATTCTCCAATCCCACAGTAAAACCAATAAACTACACTAACACAACCTTAAAGAGTGCTCGGCAAAGATAAATCTGACAGTCTTTTGACAGCACTGGGGAGCAATACTGACAAAAAGAGGTCAACTGCCCCAAACGGCACCGCGAGGACATAGAACGGGCCTCCACCCCGTAACTGTGTCTTTGTTGTCATCCTCTCTTCTTTCAATAAACACTTTTTACTGTGCAGGTGGAGGAAGTATCAAGATGAATAAGGGGAAACCACAGCACTGTGCACTGACAAGCACCAACTAAGCACAACTTACCCACCGGCCACAGCAAACGCGACGTCTATACTGGGGTCGGCCGCGGAGGAGGCAGGGCAAGATGGATGAAAGGACCTCTTGCAGTGGTACCCCTCAGAGGCACCTAGATCCTCCCACTGGTATAGAAGGTCACGGGAAAGCACCCTCTCCGTGGACAGAGTGCAAAAGGAAAAGCCACGCTGTGTGCATGAGAAAAATACCACCCCACCAGAGCGCAGGATGTGGGGGCTTGACTGTGACTTTGTTCGATCCGCCTTTTCCACGCCACAAGCAGGGGAGGTGGGTGTAAGGTGGGTTGTGTGGGGTAAGCAGCCCCAACCACTGCGTCTCTGATAACGACTCCGAGCGCTAGTCTTCAAGGAGTGTGAGGGAAACCCAGGAACAGCCAACAGAGCGGTACGAGACAGGTATTGCTTTCCAAATGGATGGTTGTAACACCTCTGGATTTCCTTTCCAGACTCCTGTTTGGGAACTTTGTATCCTTTGTGCCCTTCCATCAGGGGAAGCCTATGGTAAAATGCTCCCAGATACTTTGAGAATTACCTAGGATGCCAGATAGGACAGGAAAAACACCACCACCACTACAAAAACCGTGATGCAAGTCACAGTTGTTACCCTGTACCTCATGTCACTTCCTTTCAACTCCACCTACAATAAAACCATTGGATTCCCAATCCCATTACATTTCTGAGCGTAAAGGGAGCGGGAGGGAAATGCCATCCGCAGCGTGCAAAGTGGTGGGGATGCTACTTACTGCACATCTGGTTGAAAAGCTGTGAGGACTGTGGGAACAGCGGGGTAAGAGGTCAGGAGACGAGGAGCTCTAGCCTTCCTGAAACCGGGTGTGCAGTCAGTCAGAAGAGCAGAATGGGGAGAGTGAGCTATACACCTCCCACGATGCAAACCAGGTGGGAAGGCACTGATCAGCATGGAAACAAGCAAAGTTCCAATTTTTGCTTTGTTTTAGTGATTGTACTTAATTACAGAGGGCTCTTCTTTCTCCAGATAGAGCTGTTATTTCTTTCCCATCCATGGAATAATGGGTATAAATTGAAATCAGGGAGGTTTAGATTAGATGTCAGGAAGAAATTCTTCACAGAGAGGGTGGGGAGGCACTGGAACAGGTTGCCCAGAGATGTTGTGGATGCCCCATCCCTGGATGTCTTCAAGGCGAGGCTGGATGTGGCTTTGAGCAACCTGGTCTAGTGGAAGGTGTCCCTGCCCATGGCAGGGGGGTTGGAACTAGATGATCTTTAAGGTTCCTTCCAACCCTAACCATTCTATGATTCTATGATATCTTTCAGGGTGTCACTGGCCAGTGGCAACAGCTGCAGTACACAGCAGTGCCGTGGAACGCAGCGCTGTAGGACAGCCAAGACTCTGAAGCGGAGTAGCATGGCACAGGAAATACTCAAAAACTTCCTAACAGGGCCAGCATGTCCAACAGGGGCAGGAGAGAGTTTTCTTTCACACTCAATGCCAAAATATTCAGAAGGTACGAACAAGAGTGGAATTACATTCCCCTCTGATTTCCAACACAATTTTTATGAAGTAATTTGCGTACACACTCCTGCAAGTCCAGCTGTAACCAGCTGTATCATCTGCCCTGCCACTGCAGATTCCTCCACAGTCATCACTGCAAAGGGTCGGGTTTTCCCTTACGCTGTTCCTCGTCGAAGGAGAAGAACGGCAGACGCCTTCCCCCTCGTGGCACAGACCGGGGCTAACACTTCACCTACCGAAGTCAGAAGAATTCCTGCTACAGCTGTACTGCCCTTGGAAAGAACTGCACAGCAAATAGCACTTTAGACCTCCTTTCATGTCCAATCTGAGCTGTGAATTGAGAGAATGAGAGAAATTGTGGGAAAAAAAAGACCAGTGATAACAGCACCACTGTCTAAGGAACACGATTAAGCGTGTCAGGAGGCTCCTAAGCCCCAGACACGGGCACACACAAGCTCCTCTAAGTATGAGCTGTTACGAGAAGGGGACTCCTGCACTGGAGTTGTCTTAAGGATGGGGTTTCTACGGTTACAAAAGCCGTTTCACTCCATCAGCTAAAGGAACACTGCGTGACAGCACAGTGCACACTGACATCTGAGGGTACCTTCCCCTCACTTTTACGATCTACGCCTCGCTCCACTTATCCGTGATTGAAGTTTAACACGTTGCGACTCCTCCATGTTCCTGTCATAAATGGCAACGTAGTGTCATCCAAAAATATTTTGGTTTAATTTACATTAAAATGAGACCTTACAAGAAGTATGATATGTCTCGACAACCAGAGAGCTGCTGCATGAATGAGCTTTGTTATTAAAGCTGAATCCGTCCCCACTTCTGAGAATACCACCCTATCGTATGTGTTAGAGCAAATTACACCGATGTAAAAGTCTGTATTACTTCTAACTGATGAGCCCCTATTACTCAAAACACATCTCAGAAGAATCAGTCCTCAGTGCTTGCAGAGACAGTAGCACACTCCACATCAGAGTTTAAGAATGCCAGGATGTACTACAGAGCACATTAAAAACATACTTATAATAAAAATCTGTAAATATAACACTCAGGTATGATTTAGCTGTTTTTTTTCCAAGACCAACGACTGCATAAAACCATATCAGAATACAAACATCACGAGACACAACACAACTACAGCTATTTTTACCTTTTCTTAAAAAAAAAAAAATAGGTTTTATGTCTTCTTTTCTTCTGGCTTGTAATTAGTACCTATAATACTCAGCTAGAAGCACAGAACTGAAATGCTAGGTTCAACATGAGTAATTTGTCATATATTAATTCTTGCTTTTCCAATACAGAGCAGACTACGTTCATATGGTGGCCGCCAAGAACCAGCCCTCAAGTTTACATTCAGCTGGTACTTCTGACTTAATGTTTTGATCGCACAGGTGACCACACAAAGCTAAACGAAACCTGTGGATACCCGATTATCTTCAGAAGTGGATTTCTTAGATGAGGCCAGTAACAACGTGACGTACTCACGACAGGCTCACGACATACTCACTTCAGCCTCGGGCAGTTTAGACCAAGTGCCGTGAGAGATGCGTCTGTAAGGTTGCTACAGCCCGACACACAGAGCGACTGAAGTCTGTGACACCCTCTACAGATCTTCACAATGCCTTCGTCTGAAATTTGCTGCAACGCAGACAAAAGTTGAAGTTAACTTTGTTAGCAAGTAATTGGTTAAGAACAAAACTCAAGTCACACGACTAAACTGTTAGTGTCACGTTGTATAACCATGGCAACTTGCGGATTTTCAACCCAAAAATACCATCGTGTCACCACGTTCATCGATAACACTGAAGATGATCAACACACACAATTCCTACTTCTCTATGCATCTTTCCACAGATCTCAAGTACAGTCTGAAGCACAGAGGGAGAGTTGTTTGTTGCTGTCTTCCTCTTTCACTTCACTTTTGCTTTATAACTTTCACACTTTTTAAAAATTGTAGTTGTTATTGTGTGAAATAGCTGCTTTATATGTTTGTAGAGGTCAGGTCTTCTGTCCCAGTGACTGTGTAAGTGCAAAGAGAGCTTAAAGCACAACAGCAAGAGCACTTAACTGCCTACTTTGCAGAGGAGCAGACGAACCCGAGGGTTAAAATCCTTCACCTCTGGGTAATTTTCAAAGCAAGAGTTACAGGTAAACAAGTACATACAATCCGTCCTTCACAGAAGATAACTGTAAAAGCCAGGTTTGCCCTACCCTATGCAGCTGTCTTTAGCTGAAAGATTTAACTCGAAAGAGGGCTAGTCATTTCTCAAAATTGTTTTGTACTAAGTATTCTGAAAAAAGTAACTCTAAATATGGAACGTGAATAAAAAGAGTTCTCTCTCTGAAACAGGAACTATAAGCAGATGCACACAAAATAGCAACAGGAACTGGGTTATTGGGTGTGGGTGTGCAAATATTATTTTGTTTACAAGGACTTTTATTCTGGAAAAAAGTATTCTCTCCTCCTCCAGCTACTAACTCCAAGAATTCATTTTTTCTGCTCAATGACTAATCCTTCATGGTGAAAGAGGTTATTTTATTTTATGGCCTAACATTACTCGTCCAATGATAACGAAGACCTCTACTGTATTCTGAATTGAAAATACATGTTGTGTTTCTAAGCCACTCATCTAGGTACACTGATACTACTACAGCAAATTCCTCAGGCTACTACCACAAACGTTGCCTTTCACAGACGAAAACAGTAGGAGATATAGCAGTGGCTCAGCATAAGGAGACCCGCTGTGTAAAAATCAATGCTAGCCCTTTGACCATGAAGAGCCTGGCTGCTTTTGGAAGCATGTTTCTAAGCCATAGCAAGCAGGACACATCTCCAGTGAAAGAAAGCTTTAAAGCAGACGTAACTAGGTAGGACACACAGACTATCAAATCAAAAAGGAAAAATACTTTCACTCATAAGGGTTTTTTTGTTTGTGCTTCCTACCTACATGATAACAAGCATACTGGCCAAGGGAAAACACTGGTACACTGCTATGCCAATGCCCCTTTTAAGCAGGCGAGATCTCAACTGATCGTCATCAGACCTCTTGACTGCCTTTCAGAAAAACAGTCAGAAAAGGCTGGTCTTGATAGATTTCATTAGTCTCAGGTAAAACACAACAGAAAAAGAACTTTGGAGGAGGAACAGTGAAAGGAAGAGTCAACTAGGGGGAACTTTACTAACTGACTTAAGTGTGGTTCTGACCAAAAGAAGACACTTCCTTTCATTCCCATTATCTTTAAGTGCCCAACTTCAGTGGGCACCTAAATTCAGACTGAAAAATCTGAAAACTCTCTCTCTCAGGAAACATCTGGCTCATGGAAGCTCAAGCTTTGTATTCATATTGTTCTTAATTTCCACAGTTTTTAAATGTAACGTTAGTAGTCCATAACACTCCAAAATGTTCAATGCTTTAAAAAAATCTATTAGGTCCCAAAATTTTCAAAAATGGGTCTATGATTCTTAGAGAACGTATCTTTTCAAATACTTACTGTACAGGACTGCAAATTCAGGATTACGAGCTCATGACAGTGATTCTGAATGTGTTTCAATGCTTCATCTTCTAACTGTATTTAGCAATCAGAGCAGACATAGGAAAAGAAACCAGAAATTAAAAGCACAGCAAAGCAGCCCAAAGAATGTACACATCTTGTAATACTGTGTAAAAGACTACAACAAAACTGGTATTTTTTAACTCATGGAGATTTCAAAACCCCAAAATAAAATTTTATTCCTAAAGGATCACCCAAGCAGTTATGTACCTGTGTGCAACCTCTAAGAAATAGAGCTTTTAGTCCACTACACCCTTTCACCAGTGCTTCAATACCATCCTTCGTAATCTGATCACACCAGGAAAGATTCAAATGTTCCAGATTTCTGCAACCCTCACTGGGAGAATTAAAAAAATACATAGAGTTAAATCCAGCCTTCAAATAGTCATAACAGTGGGAAACCCAAATTAAACACACTGTTAGAAATTAATAATAGCCAGCGGACTGTGCCAGGCCTCCACAGAAAAGTCATGAGAAAAGACCACACACAAACATCACAGTCTCCACCCAAGAAGCGCTAGATACAGGATACAGTCCGTGCCGATACGCAGCGTTAAGGTTCAGCACTGCTTCTTTTTAACTTTATTAAAATGTTGAACGGCTCTTTAAATGCGTTTCTTTAACACAGAACAGTGAATCTTCCTACCTTAAGCCTTTCAAAGAGCTGTTTGTGATGGCTACACAAGATGTCAGATCCAGATGTTTCAGCTTGGAACAGAATCTGCTAAGACTGTAACACGTGCTGCAAAACAGCAGACACACTAAAAATACCTTCAGCTACTTCTTTTTCCAAACTTCCCCACCAAACAAAAAAATCCTCTGGCTTACCTGTCAGTGATTTTTGTGCACCCGTTTAGATTTAAGTGTTCGATGTTCCTACAGTTCTGTGCAAAGGTCCTAGAACAGCAACAAAACGTGGAATGGGATGTCACAAGCTGTAATAGAGCCACTAGAGCGCGCCCTGTCCCCTGCCTCCCTCCCTCTCCGCCAAAAAGCTTCCACAGACACAGAGTTATCACCAAGTCCCTCTCAAACCCATCTGTCTCAGCGGTTGCTTTTTTCCTTCTGCTACTGCGAGTTTCTGTCCCGGGTAACTCCTGAAACCAAGGGTTACCCCTCACTCAAATACCAGGGCAGCAAGGTGTTAATACCTGTCATATATAAGCCAGAACGCACTTGCTTCAAATGCCGTAACTAAAAACACTAGGGGTATAAACAGAAAGGTTTGAATCCCCCATCAGTTAAATATTAAGCTGCTGGGGAGATTTTTCACACGCCTCATTACCGAAGCCTTTGTAGATCTTACGAAGGAGCTCAGTCCCACATCAAAAGAAAAGGGACTATATCCTAAGCGATACAGAACTGGGACCTAAGCCTACTAATGGACAGACCTGTGGGTTGCAAATCAGTTATTTATGATTTTCAAAATTAAAATGCATCTGTGTGCGCTACTACCGGGTACGAACTCTAAGGCAGACTGGAGCTATTACACCCCTAAGAGCCTGTATGTATCATTACGCTAATCGCCCAGAAGAAACACATAAACTGTCTTTTCATCTCTGCAGAGTAATATTTACAGCTGCACTGCGTTTCAGAACACTGTTTTTATGCGCATGTTTCCTCCAACTGCGTGGATTTTATTGGCAGGGATGGAGGAAACACACAAAACCAGTTTTGTCTGGAGGCTTGCCGTGGTTAACAGATCCGACTACACACTCAGCTGGTAACAACTTCCTGGCTCTCCAGCGTGGACGGAAAACAATGGAAAAAAACCCAGCAAGGAATTATACTGGTGAGAGTTTCCACTTGAATTCTCAAAACAGCCATTCCAAAATTCACGTACTGGAGGGAGATTTACAATCGAGACACTCTTCAAATCACTTGGAAAGACGCTACGCTCTGTAGTAACTTCCAGAAGAGGAAACTCTGCTGCTGAGATTCAGGCATCGGGCACGTCCTGGCAGAGCTGCCGCAAATATTCAGTACTTACCTAGCCAACGTCTGCTTTGCTAACTGGCTAATTTTTAAACAAAGGTTGGTGTAGAAGAAGGATAAATAGAGAAATTAATATCACCCACCAAACTAACGGGTCTGGAAACAACTGAACACCAAAAGCCTCAGAGATAAAGTCACTTTCAGAACAAATATCTGAAAATTAATGCCATTTTTCTTACGCTAATGTTCTCAAAGTCTTGAAGCTCACGCATTTATCATTCATGCATTCATTTCAGTATCACCTGCTTGTATTTCAAGGGTGAACCATCTTCTTTCCTGAAGTGTGGTACACACTGCCATCTGCACCAGTGAGTTGTTACAGACGCAGGGATGGAGCATGACTAGTATTGTGTCATCCCTACAGTGTACACCTGCTGCACACTGAACTGCTGTACACTTAGAGTGTCTGTTCACTAGATATATCATTATTTAAAGATGTCCCATCTCCAGCACTCCCCCTCTTCTCACATGCCACTAACACCTGAACTCCCTTTGGATTTTTGGTCCTATTCACAAGCCTCACTGCAGCCCCCTGGCCTTAGTGACCTGAAAAGCACAGCTGGGAGCCTAAACCCACTGGTGCAGATGGAGTTACTGTGGGGGAAACCGCTACCTGCTGTCCTGACTCTTTCTTCCTACACCCTTCTCCTCACCTTCCCTTCTCCTCATGGCAGTTGCTACCTCTCTCAGCCCCTCACCTCCACTTCTGCTATTCCTTCCCTCCTGAGGACACAGGGACCATCTGCATGAACGCTCTGGGAACTGGGAGGAGTTACCTCTGGCCTGGGCTACCGCTTCTTTGACAGCAATTTCCAGTAATCTGGGAGACGGTAATAATTTGCACTTTCCCCTGTGGAAGGAAGACTGCCTAAAGGTGGAAACACACCAGGGAGCAGTTCGGGAGATGTCCTAGAGGGAAGGAAAGCTCTGGGCAAATCTTTCAGTTTGAAGCTAGGATGCTCATTTGGGTTACTAAAGCAATCTATTGCTTAACTAGTTGCTGGAAGAATTTACTCTAGATACAAAAATCAGTGAATCAGACATAAAATTCAGAAAGAGCTAAAGGTCCCAAGACACTAACTTAATGCCCACTGCCTAACAAAAACATTTGTGCTTAGATTTTCCACTTAAGAATGGCCACACCAGGTCAGACTGAATGCCAGTCTGTCCTGTCTCCTGTGACAGCGGAGGAAAGCGTAACTGCAAACACCCATACCCTGAGGCTTCCCCCAAACATCCTCTGAGCCCTAGGGACCCTTCAGCTGGAGGTAGGATCTTTGGGTTTCAGTAACTCTGAGAAATATCCACAGAGAAATCTAGTTAAACAGTTTGCATACAGAAAAAGCTTATATGGAGTCAAACCGCCTTCTGGGAACAAACTGCAGAGTTCAATTTATACCCTGTGTAAAGAAGGGCCGCTATTTAGAGAATCCCGATGTGTTCCTGCTGCCTGCCTGTTCTTATATTAGAGCAAGAGGAGAATCCCAAGCCTTTCCTGATTTTGTAGGCACTCAATCATTCCAGTCTTTTATTATTTCTCCCATTGCTAGGGTCACCTCTTGTCCAGACTAGAAGATAAACGATAAACTGACTGACTACTAATCGTGAAATTAGTATTGTAGGACGCCAGAGTACAGGTCTGTGAACATTTTAACTGCTTGAAAATGGAGAGATATCAACATAATACTAATGAAAGAAAAATGCTGACATTTCTGAAAAGCACAGTTCTCAGTTCATTTCCAGAAAATAACAGTAGCTATTCTTTGGTCTCAAACTGACATCTCATTTGGTCATTATTAAGGTGCTTAGTACTTACTCAAGTATCCCCATTTAGGTCATTAGTACTTAGAAACCCAAACTAAAAATAACTGCTTTGGTCCAGACATCAGAAAATAAGCGATGTGTCAATCTAGAACTTTACTTACTTTAAAGAGGAGTCTCCAACGCCAAGACATCCTCTCAGACTAAGTTGTCTCAGGAACCCACCACATCTTTTTGATATATTTTCCACAACACGACCCTTAAACCAAATAAAAGGAAGATTTATGTTGAGTTTTATTCTGACAATACATTCTAACCAAATCAAAAATGCTGGGAGTGAAGACCAGCCCCAGCTATACCCCATCAGAACTACACCTCTTTGAATTTCTTTTGCCACTTCAAGGAAAAGAAGTTACCTGTTGAGAATCTTCACTCACACTGAAGCACTATTCAATTCAACCTTGAGTTTCTTCTTCCTTTTTTTCAGTCTATCACACAGTCGCTCAATTTTTTGACTCGGCAAAACCTACCCATTAAGACTGCCAGAATAATCTTCAGATGCATAGGGAACCTGAAGAACTGCCCCAGAGGTGGGATGGCCCGTTCCTCAGGGATCACAGTTACTGCTAGACCACCTAAGTTTAAACTGTCCACGGGGATGTGCTTTGGCTAGTGTGTCACTCTCAACTACAGCCCCCGGCGAGTCCCGCTTTACAGTCCCCGCTACAGGGACGGTTGCCTCTGCAACAAAAAGGGTGCTGAACACCTCGGTGGGAGCAGCCCCTTGAGTTGTCTCCAGAAGATTTTCCGGAGCCCACCTGCCAGTCTTCAGTGTCATATTTAGGTGTCTGTGCCTAACACTTGGGAATGCCAAAGAACGTCTCCCGCTGTGAAGCCTACAGACTTCAAGCCTTGTTCTTTGTCAAAAACTGAAGCGCAGCTTACAAACAAAACTTCCTACTTGATCCCACATTTGCTACAAAATGCATTTTATTTACACCCTGAAAGCGCATTTTGCTATACATTAGGATCAAGCAGAACGGTACAGTATTGCCGTATTATATAGGATCAAGCAGAACGGCACAGTGTTAGAAAAATCTGACAGCAGCTTTATGGAAAAATGTTATTTAAACTACAATTAAAATGTACTTTGGGTTTTGAAACTTGTTTTTGGTAGGGAAAACAAGTTAAGATAGCAAAAAGCATGTGGACACTTTACAAACTGACTAGACATCCCACTGTGTCTAATTTTAGGGAGGTGAGGTAAAAGAAATGAACACTGATCATTCAATAAACAGGACTAATACCTAACAGCACCTTTTAGTTTAGTCTCTCTTTTTATTAAAGAATACGTACAAAATGACAGGTCAGTGGATTGTTTTGTTTTGTTTTCCTCCCTATGCAGGATGGTGTCAACTTTACTGAAACAGTCAAACACTTACATTTTGTTGCCCACCTCTCACAGCAAAGTCCTGGCTAGCACTACGTGAAAGCATTTTATCCGATCTTGGTTCTTAGTCCACCCGTAACACTGTTTATCTCACCTCTCAGAACAGTTTACACCAATGCACGCAAATTGAAAATCCTTACACAAACAAAATGATGTGGTTTTTTAAAGCTTTCTGATTAGTCAGAATTACTTCTCAGCAGAGGCCAAATATCTGTACTGTAAGGATAAAGTCTTCAATGCGTAACATACAATGCAAGTTCAATCTACGCTGCAGAAAAATGCCAAACCCTAAGTATTATTCGAAGAAAAAAACCCGAATAATGAGATATGTTTTCCCAAACGCAATGCAATTTCAATCTACGCTGCAGAAAAACGTCAAACCCTAAGTATTATTCAAAGAAAAAACCCGAAGAAAAAAACCTGAATAATGAGATATGTTTTCCCAAACCCATTTATTTATTTCAGCATGTAAAACCCACAAGAAACAGCATATTCAAAGTGCATTCAAATGTGTTTAGCTGATTGAATAATGCAGTGTCACTCAAAAAATAGCTCTTCAAATTACCCCAGCTTACATTTGATTCCACATAGCAAGAAAGACACATTTAACCTCAAGATTTTCACACATCTTTGTGGTAGAAAAGAAACATTTGTTCTTCATAGTTTTTTTTTTTTTTTCCTTCCTCACTTCATTCTTTACCACGAGGGTCTTCAATAAGGAAAATTTCATAACAAAACCTAATTTTTCATTATTTGACAGTCCCAGATCAAGTACTGCTCGCTGTTATGTGAAACATCACCAGCAGTACAACATCCAACTGACCAAAAAGTTGCCAAATACAATTATCAACTTTTACTTGTCCTAAATCTACAGACAAAAAAAAAAAAAAGGTTACTGAAACAGCTGAAGAAAAGACAGAGTTCTTAGACACCAAATGTGAAAGTGTACCTTGTTCAAAACTACTTTATGCAATAATTGCTGGTTAAACATAATTTTACGAATATATTTAAGGGGTTTATATTACAAATGTACTTAAATATAATATATTGAAGTAACTGACTTGCTCCAAACCACAATAGCTTCTTATAGCAACAGAGGACCGTAACTTAATTTCAACCCTGCTCCTGAACCCCATACTACAAATGTAGCACCTCAAAGGGCAACACCACTAGGCACAATGTAAACAGACGTATCGAAGACATAAAAATCCAATACTGTGTTTCTAAAGATCAGAAAGATTTCAGGCATGGAAAAGGCTAACCAACAGAAGGACCACAGACCTGTGGGGGTCTCTTTAGTATTTCTTAGCAAATAAGAAGCACGAGCTTTTTTAAAGGCAACTGAAAAGATGACATTAAAGCTCCAAGTCTTTTTAGACACATTTAGATAGATGCGGATGCCAGACACTTTCTCGTACCTCTAAGATCCTCATGTTTGACATCAATATGGCAGAGGAGTTGGCAAAACAATTTTAAAAGAGCAGCGAAAAAAGTTTACCCTATATATTACTGTAAGGCTTTTAGAACAGTTTGAACCACAGTTAGCAAAACATAACAAATGAATCCCATCTGGATTTTATTCATGCACCTAAGAAGCTAAAACATGAAATCCAGAAGCAAATTCATTATTGTATTCTAAATGTAATTTGTATCATCAAACAACAAATAATAAACCAGATCAGATTCAATTAAGGAATTCTATTTCCCCATGGATTTTTGTCTTCATTTTCAGATGTCGTATTTTATTTTGTTATGCACATCTATGATATCACTAATGCAGGCATGTTTTTCTTACAGAAGACAAGACTGCCCTGTCTTTTCATCACCTGCTGAAAGGGACTTTAATCCACATGTACCTGCATTTCAGGCAAGGTTCAAAACTTATAAAACAAACGTTCAGAAAATGGCTACCAGACACACACCAAACCGAATCTAGGCAAGGCAGCGGTAAGAAAAGCTGTTCAGCGTTTTCTTGTTTCAACTTCCAAGTCCTATAGCCAAATGTCCAGAGGGCCTACAGCACTAGATGGCCCCCTCACAGAGAGAGCCGGGACCATCAATAACATTATCCTCTAGACCCTGAAAGTGATTCGGAGGACCTTACTCCACCCAGAGGAACCGTTTATACCTTTACTTTCTGGAAGCGAGCAGCTTTAATTTCCTAACCACTGTATGTATATGATATATGCAACTCGTCTGATACATAGGTGGCAATCAAAACTGAACTACTCATCCAGTATAAAAGAAGTCAGAGGTCCTTTTCCATTTGCTCCTTCACAAATTATTATTACCTTGAACTTTAGCCTTTAAACCGTGTGAATGCAAGCACAGCCTATGGGATACTCAAAATGGGCTATGCTCTTAAACATCACTATAGGAATGAAAAAAGACCAAAACCACTAACCTCTATATCCGTTTGAAAATTAAAGAGGTCTATTCTTTGCCAATTGCTTCCGTCCAGAGCTAAAACATTCCATGCCTACAGAAAACAAATACAGCTTTATTTATTACCTCCACTGCCTGCTCCCTTCATTTGCCTCTCAGCAATTCAAACATAACAAGCTCAAATGCAGCAAAACATACCATTTCAGGTAGAATTTTTAAAAAGGAAGTACGATTGTAGGTATCAGTAGTCATACAATATCAACTAGTTAAAAACACAAAAGTTGTGGAAATGAATGTGAGATCTCCTAAATGGATTACACTTCAAAGGCTGACTTAAGCCCATAAAACATGCAGGGAAGTAAGAAATTAAATGTAAAGCATGTACATGGACACAAGATTTATCCCTCCATTTTTAAAAATGCCTTTGTAAATTTGTCTCGTGACAATCTAGATCTACATGGAGAAAAGTAACTGCAGATGAGATTCCTTCCAATAAAACCACAGTTGCTCAACCTCACTAGTTACTATTCTGAGAAGAACAGAAGTCTGTCAGAAAACCGCTGACTTTCCACTGTTAGGATCAGGCCTTTCCTTTACACGTGTGAAGTTACATGTACGTGTCTGAGAATTTCTCCTTCACAGTCGAAGCAACAGTTGTTCAAAGTAAAAGAAAAGAAAAAAGCCAGAGAAACACAGATACGCTCAGAAAAAAAGGATACTGCATCCAACTGACAGGTAGTTCTGAGAGAAAAAACATAACTTATTAAATCACCTTGGGTTTCTTCTGCTACATTCTAGGTTTTTGCTGAAGATTCTAAGAATAGCTGATATTAGCTCACAAAACTTACTGAAGTTGCAGACCAGGGTGACAAGGGTGTAGGAATGAAATTGTTACATGCTTAATTATACATTAAATAAATCAATCAAAGAATCCAACAACACCCACCGCCCTGCCCCCACCCCCCCCAATACTCATTAAAAGAAGGAAGAAAAGCATGAAATAAAAATGTTCGTGCATTTGTGTAAGAATACACTCCACTGTACACACTTGATGTAGGAACAGAGTATTCTTCACTTTGATGCAAGGAAAAAAAAAATCAAGGCAAGCTAAACATAAGAGCTTACTGAGCATGCTTTCTCTATTATCTTGTGTGCCTTTTTCCCCTGCTAGCAGTCCATCTACTTAACACCTTTTGTACTTGGCAAGCAAACGATGGATGTACTACTTAGACACATGGTGCACATTAACCGAACGACATGGAATTTTAAGCAGAAAAAGAGTCTGAAAAATAGTGTTATACAGCCACATGTTTTATAAAAAGCAAGTGCCATTATGCCAAAGCAGGCTTAATCCTTTCTCCAGATACAGAGCATACACTACTGTGTATCTTTTCCATAGCCTTTAAACAGAAGTCTAGTACATAGCAACTGATTCCACATCTGAATGCAAAACTGGACTCGCTGTTTATTTATTTTAACAAAGAGGCTGAGAGAACTACCTGATTTTTTTTTTTTTTTTTTTGACAGGCAGCAGATTGCCCTAAAGGCCATGATTTGCCAAGTAATTAAGAAAATAACTTCCCAAAGAACAACAAAAAACCCCAACAGGTACACTTACCTTGGACACTTGTGCACATCGACACAAAGTAACTATGTCCAAGAAGGAAAATATTCTAGGAAGAAAGGAAAAGAATAACAATTAAAATGTTTTATTATAAATTCAGACTAACAAATGTATTCACAGTTCTGTGTTTCTATGGAAAACCAGAAGGTAACACAAGAAGCAAGTTAAATGCAACGTGAGTATTTTACCCAACTACTCTACTTACTGAAACTTAAGGAATAACATCATAGCGATCATCTAAGGACAGGCACCACCACCACACTACGACCAGCAGGTGCTGCTTCTGAAAAATCTATTTTCTGTTTCTCCCTCCTTACTACCCAAACATGTACGAGTAACATCATCTTTTTAATGTTGAGAAACTAGCTTATATACCTTCAATTGTGCTACAATTAAAGAAATAACTTACACAAGTACAGGTGAAGATTTTAGAGGCTGGTTAGAATAAGAGATGGGAAAACAACACACAGATAAATCCAGGTTCAAGAATCTAAATACTAACACACAGAATGATGACCCAAATTTTTAAAGGGGTTTTCACAGTGATTACCAAGTCTAGCACTCAGTATCTTATTTTAACTTACTCTACAAGAAACAACTACAATTCAGAATTTAGCGTTGCTATTCTGATTATGGAACCAATTCCTCAAGGCTGCCAACTCCGCTCAAATAAATTTTTCACTGTCAAAATGAATTTTGCTAAATACCATTTCCAAACAACCATGAACCTGGTTCAAAGACTGTTCTCAGCGCAAAAAAAAAAAAAATAATAAAAAAAAAATTCATTAGCTTAAGCATAAAATATGGATCCTATTCCAAAATCAATTTCTATTACAGAGAATGAAAGATATGAAATATATGAAAGATGTTACTGTAATTCACTGTAACCTGCTCGCCAATGATCCTTTCCAGTCATCAAAACAATGAACAGTAATATTAACAATTTCACCTTATAGTAAGAAGTTAACACGGAGGAGCAAACACGAGTTCTAATAGAGCCTGAATTTAATCAGGCTGATTACTATTTTCCAAGTGGTAACCTGAAAATAGAGCTTGAAATGGATGTCTGCATCTTCAGGGCTGTGATTTTTAGCTGTGGTAAGAGTTTTAAAATGCAATGGAATTTAATGGAAATACGTAACAGCCTTCTGGATGTTTATTATGATCACTTCAGATATTAGTTTCCCAATATTTCATTAACACATGACAACACTTGCTCTTTTTCCCCATAACATTTTCTCAAAGAACTTTTGGCCCTGCAAACAGAAGGACAGAGATTC
This sequence comes from Eurypyga helias, assembly GCF_000690775.1. Classification (NCBI taxonomy): domain Eukaryota; kingdom Metazoa; phylum Chordata; class Aves; order Eurypygiformes; family Eurypygidae; genus Eurypyga; species Eurypyga helias. The sequence goes on from NW_010261090.1 coordinate 57,241, forward strand.
TCAGAAGCGACGAAACAATTTACAGAACCCTGTTGCTAACATTTACTTTGATAGCATCTATGCTGTCATTTGAACATCCATCCTGAGGTGTGACCACTTTAGGAGACTCGGCAGCATTTCATACACTTCATGTTCTCAGCAAGATTGCAGGACTGTTCAGATGAGCACTGAAAGCATCACCTCTCTCTCAAGAGCAGCGCTTATACCAATGCCCCACCATGAACCCTCTTCTGAAGCCACCTTTCCCCCCGCCATGAGGCAAAGTACCTTCCTCACCGTATCACTGTCTGAGTGGAATCAGAGGGTTATCTTACGATGTACAGAAGCTGAAGCACAAAAGACAGATCCCTACAGTATGCGTAACTAAGAAAGGAAGGGCTGTGCCAACCATTTCATGACACAATACTCTTGCCAAAATGAAGAATGTGACAGGCTTTAGAAGTGATGTATCAAGTTCTACCGAAGCAAGAAATAACAGAAGGTATGGTAAGATGTTGAAGGAAGGGTATTTTATACACCCCCACTGCTCTGAGTTGTCTGGCAGTCTGTCTTCATGTCCCACTGTTTATTGCTGTTAAGGGATTAGTGTTGATGCGTGATTTCTGTGAAAAAAAAAATTAAAACCAAATGCAGAACAGATGTATTTATTTTTGCTCCATTCTGCATGCAGTGACTTTTTAAGAAGTCCAAAACTAGAAGTATTCATTCTGTGTTAAAAGGAGAATATTTTAGTAAATGTAAACATTCATCATGCTTTTAGTTTTTTTGTTCTAAAGAAGAAACTTTCTTGCAAGGCGGCCCAAGATGTCCCCATCAAAGCAGACAACATTAGCATGCATTTAAGCCAGCTAAATCAGAATGATTATGATTCAATTGAATAATGCAATAGGCAGGAGATACCAATAAATTCTTTTACAATTCCTAAGAGCCACTTTGCCAATTTGCTTGAAAACATTTTTTCCATTTTCTATTTATTTACCCCCTATAGTACTGTCTTCCATGCAAACCATTAAATCACATTGCCTTGCAGTCCTGCAGAACTACTAGCAAATACTTGCCAGCAGGGAAACTAGCCAACAAGACAAAAGACTCTAAGGTTTAAAGTCATTCAAAATCTTCAAAAGACTTTAAACACAAACAACAGAGATGGAGGTGGCAACACTGACGCTGCCTGTCACCTGTCAGTGTCAGACACTGAAAATGTCTGACACCCAGGGTGAAGGCCTATGTCAGCAAGCACTTGTAATTTTAAAACGTGGAAAAAACTACCAAGTAGGGCAGCTGATGGTTGCATAGCACTTCTGTCCTCTATGACCAGAGCTATGTAGATGGAAGCTAATGCAGCCAGCAGCAGGATTAATTTCCACTTAAGTCTCTGGCATGGATTAGTACAGGGAAACTGGAAATTAATAGATCCACAGTAAAGTTTAGGATCATCTATTTTGATTTCCTGTATTCCAAGCTATTAACATTTTCCATATTCATCCTATATCGAGCTCAAGAAGGAGAATCTGCTTACTAACAAGCGGAGCTCTTCGAGACAAGCTCTTCAGCCCTAGGCACATACCACTCTGGACACATGCCTCTTGGGGCTGGCCATGGAGATCTTTCAGCATTAACAGTACCTGCAGCACACACGAGCCTCACGCCAAAGGCACAAGGGGTTGTACAAGCCCACAGTTCCTCAAGTCCGTCATGGTAAACTCATATTTGGCTAAAGCTTAACCTCCAGAAAAGGATTTATTCTTGATTTTGAAAGCCTTCAAAAGATGGAAAATCACCACCACCTCTGGTAGTTTGTTCCACTGGTTAAACACTCTGTTAAAACGTTTGCCTTATTTCCAAGGTGCATGTCTGAATTCCAGCTTTATGCTTTTTTCTACTTTTCTTCACCAAATTAAAGAGTGCTTTAACAGTTAGTACTTTCTCCTCATTGAGTTTTAACACCACTTATCATGTCATATTTAATTCTTCTTTCTAACAATCTTATTAGCTTAGTTCTTTAAATCTCATCTCCTCTGCACATTCTTCATTTTCCCAGCATGTTTCTTCACATGCTGACATCAGAAGCATGTGCCGCATTAAAAACTTCAGTAGTATCAACAAAGTTGTACACAAAGTATGATTCCACTCCTCCCATTTTCAGAGCCATTTCATGCCACTTTAACAGCCTTTTTGACAAAGCATCAGAAAAGAAAATTACAGTTATCTTACCCATTTCACCCTCACATCCTCTTCTGGGACCACACACTCCAAGATTGACCTCTTTCTGTAACACTCCCTAGTCCTGTATATCTATCCATGTAAAATTCATCGGTAAAAATGCTCTTGTTTGAACACACCCCATTTATCATGCTATTTGGACTTCCTTGGGAGAATGCCTTGTCTTCACAGTAGTTTACCATTACAGTTCTTTTTGTGTTAATTGTAGCTTGTATCTTCAGTGAATTCTGAAGCAGTGATTTCCAAAACGTTGAACGAAAAAAGAAATTAAAAACAATCGGGTCTACCTGCCGATTGCTGCAGCACTGTTAACCAATCCTTAATCCCTTTAACACGCACTGATACACTGTGCCGTGCTACTTTTTAAATGGAAGGTAAAATCTTAAAGTCAACTGCCCGAGTAGATATACGTCATTTTGGTTGGTGAAGCAAAGCAATTTTTTGAGTATCTCATGAATAATATTGTCCAATCACTTTCCACAAAACCACAACAGTTGCCACTTACATTCTTTTCTCTCAAACAAAACTAGAATGAGGTTTTTTCCCACAACCTACTGAATATGAGGCTGAGATTTCAGGTCATCTCTCCCTTGCTTAGATAAAAATTGTTTCAGTCAGAATTCATATTCTTCTAGTCTTCTGGAATTTTCTTGATACCCAAGACTCACCATAACTCAGCGTAAGAGGGCCACAGACCTCATAAGTCAACTTTTTACAGGATTTTCACTGCAGTTCATACGGTCCCACCAGCTAGTGGGACTACAGCCTCAATCATCTTTCCATGTACTTCCACACATACTTCATTATTCCCAAGTGCTATACAGACTGTCCTGTGTCTTTCCAAACACAGAAACGGCTGATGTCACTCCTACTATTTTGTTTCCCTCCCTGCAGGGCTATTTCTCAAAACCCCAGTTTTGTGCTGTGCAGTGTACCACCTACAGAGTGAGAGTTCAAGCTCCGCAAGAGTCAAACTGCTGCTCTCTCGCCACTGTAAGGCCCTTCCCAATCCAATCACAGAAGGAATAAATAAGCTTTTGCAGTAACAGACTGGCAATTACTCATTTTAAGTATTTTGCACACAATACTATATGGATTGATAAAAAGTGGATATCGAAATGCATACAGTAAGTACCACATGCACATACTGTGACTTCCTGGAATTTTTGGCCCAAATGCCAGAATTTGGTATCTTTCCAGTATGACAGAAATGCCCGGTAATTTCTAAAAAGCTTCAGCAATAACATGTTAGTGTTTTTTGTTGGGGTTTTTTTTTGTTTGTTTGTTTTTTAATAACTGACTTGAGAATGGAATTCTATTTCAGAATTTCTATTTTTCACGTCTTTTAAATTTACAATGGTTTTGCACACACAGAGTGGCGACAAACAGTATCAGAATGAAAATCAAAATGGTAAGAATGAGACATGCCTGACTGAAAACAGCACATCATCTAGATAATCTGCTTGGAAGATCCTTTAAACTTTACCACACCATCTAGTTCTTATGAAGCAAGCATATGACAAATTTGTCACGTCCTCCCCGTTTTCAGACTATGAACTTGCTCAAGGAACTTACGCTATTGATTTTGGCTATATGCTGCATAGCAAACCTGCTCTCATGAAAATCCTTTACATGCTATTTGAATGCAAATGCAATGCAAAAGACAAAATCTTACACATGTGAAGCAGTACCATGGAGAGAAAAAAAGAACAGCTTTTATAGATTTGATTTTCCTCTTTCGGCAGGTTTTTCTCAGAATTTCTGGAAGAATGACCGTGCGTACCCTGTTAATGACCAATGGAGGAAAAGAGCATCAGCCACTCTCAGTTGATCTCACCTGATCACGTTTGAACACACATAGTCACAAACTATTGCAACCCCCACAGAAGGGGTCTTGCCTATCTCCTAAAATGTCATATTCAAAAAATACCAAACATTATTGCAATTCTTTACATATATTTCTCTCCTCCCTTTTTCCCCCATTTTACTAAACACCCTCCTGAGGTGTGAGGCATGTCACCAACAACTGTATTGTAGTGTTCATACGTACTGCAGTCAACAACTGTAGCCCTGCAGTACGTATGAACACTACAATAAAAACATGCAGGCTAGAAAACACACACATAAGCTGAACAGTTTATAGCCGTAATCAGTAAAAGTAGAATTTTGCATGCATAAATTTATATCTATATGATTAAATTAACAATGCTAGTGTTGGTGGTATTGAAACCTTCACCAATTTTGCAGGTAGGAACCTGTAAAATTGGTACATTTCAAGTAATAAATTCAATAAAACCCCACAACAATACTTGTCTTGGAAATGGAAATGGTGAGGCATATTAAAAGCTTGATGAGTCTGATTATTCTCTATTTTTAAAAACGTATCTTTTAGCTCATTTCTGTCAGGTTTGTTTTCGGTAGCGTGTCACAAAAGGCTGACAAACACCAATTCCTACATGAAACACACATCCACTGACTCATCTCACCTGAAAGGTCAAGCATTAAACCAAATCCCTTTTCACTAGGGATGTGCTGCTTTGTGAAGTAAAACACTTCAACTACAACCTGTGTGAGACACTCCAAAACTGTCCAGTAACTTTTGCCCCTGCCAATTTCCACTCGTAAATTACTCAGGTTAAGATGCCTTTCTCAGCAAGTATTTCAGTAACAAACTGGGCACAAAAAAAAAAAACATTTATTAACAAGCCAAACCTTTTTTTTTCCCTAGATGATTACTGCTACAACATTCTTACATAAATATTAGTGACTGCAAAAAAACAGGCTGTCTACAGGATGCCTAACATCTATCTTCAGTTGAAACAGAAGTCAGCTTTTTCTACAAATTATCAGCTCAGCTGGATATATTTTACACTTACAGGACAGAGTCTAACTTTCTATGGCCTATACATTACTTGCAAGACAACTGGTTCATATTACTCACTCCTTAAAAAAACCCCAAACGCTTTACTTATTCATGCCATATGACCATATGTAACACAACTTCAATGTTTTCAGTACACAATTCTCTTAGTATGTGAAAGAAAATGCTCAATAATACATTCAAGAAGGGCCAATTCTGTTTAATTCACCAAATATACAGAATACGCCAGCTTCATTACATGGGCATTTCTTTTGCAGGTTCAATTATGTAGCTCATATGTATACAACCACATTATGTAAATTACAGAGTAACTTTGGTCTGAAAATGAAATCCAGAAGATAGCAGCCATGTTGCATCTTTGATTTATATTTACTTGGATATTATGGATGAATAATGCAACTGAAAAGGTCATATTTGCTCAGAGAGGTTGTGGAGTCTCCCTCTCTGGAGACACTCAAAGCCCGCCTGGATGCGTTCCTGTGCAATCTGCCCTGGCAGGGGGGTTGGACTGGACGATCTCCAGAGGTCCCTCCCAATCCTGACCGTGATTTTTGTAACCTTTTACAAGTTGAGCTACAGCCTCAAACACAAAACATACATATAGTAAGTGTCCAAGAAAAGCTCAACCCATGAACCAGATTGTATCTAATGTTTTGCAAAAGGTCTGGTATCTGCTAGAATCAGTTTTGGCATCCTTGCTTAGCTCTGTTCCACTCCAAACAGCTGCTGACCGAACAATTCTGAGCAACCGCCTCATTGCATCGGTTATCCCGATTCATACAACAGCAAGACATGAGACTCTTGAGCAGAAAACCAGCTGTTATTAGAAAAGAACTGTAGTATTTAACATCATTAAGTGTCTAATAATGCTGGTTAGGAATCTCACTGCAGTGTTTCCAGAAGGGAAGCTGAAGTTAAAAGTTTCAGAATCCTTTCTTTGCTGAGTTTTCTGTCTCTCACCTTTTTTTTTCTATTAAAACAGTCTTTTCCCAAGACAATATTCATTAAAGACCCAATACCATCTTTCAAGCAAAAGGATGAGGCAAGTCATGTGCTTTATTTAGAAATGAAGTGGTAAGAAGTTGAGAGGACTCCCAACACCCCCACACTCATCCTTCATGCACATCCGTACCTCTGCAACATCCTTCATGTCTTCCTGAAATTAGAGTATTTGTAGAGTGGGATTGCCCAGGTTTCTAACTTTAAAAGCTCCATGGATTGTCCATTTTAATCACTTCTTGTAACTGCTGCATGAGCTACAATGTTCTGTAATTCCCAGAACCCTACATGTTGCAGCTCATATGACTCTCTAGCTTCATTAGAATTTTAATCAGTTTTAGCTATAGATACTTTTATCTAGAGCACAGGCTTTTTTGGGGGGTATGGGTTTTCTTTGTGGTTTAGGTTGGGGGGGTTTTTTTTTTTTTGGGGTTTTTTAGGCATTAACCAGTAGACAAAATGCTGTAAAGAAAAATGGTGCTCAGCTCAAGATTTCTAAGTTACAGAAAAGCATTTGATCAATGAGAAATGAACTACTACGTATGGGCAGACGGGAAATCACAAAAGGAGAGACAGCCTGGGGAGGATACCTCAGGCACCCATACAGGCTGGGGCCACCTGACTCAAAGCAGCGTTGCAGAAAAGGGCCTGGTGGTCCTGGTGAGCCCCACATTGAAGGTGCCTCAAAAGAGGAGGTTTTGGGGGGAGATCCTGCCAGTGTGTATAAATAACTGATGGGAGGGAGGGAGTGAAGATGACAGACTTTTCTCAGCAGTGTGCAGTGACAGGAAAGAAGCAATGGACGCAAACTGAAACCCAAGAGATCCCACTTAAACAAAAGAGAAACTTTCGTTGTCAAACACCAGACCAGGCTGACTAGAGAGTTTATCAAGTCTCTATGCTTTGAGATACTCAAAACTTGACTGGACAATGCCAAGAACAACCCTGCTTTCAGCAGGGGAGTTGGAAACATAACATCTTTTAGGTTGGAAAAGACCTTTAAGACCATCAGTCCAACTGGTAACCTCCCCCTGCCAAGTCCACCACTAAACTGTGTCCCTAAGCACCACAGCTACACAACTAGATGATCTCCAGAGCTCACTTCCAACCTCAGCTGTTCTTTAATTTTTGAATATAAATTTTATTTTTATGAAGTGAATTTAGGAAGTACAAATTTGGCAACTATAACACATCGTTAACTTGCAACCCATAGCCCCCATTGAACCTACTGGCCATTCCAACTATCTTACAGTCTATCTTTCCCACAAGTGAAAAGATTATATAGTTTGGGCACCAAACAACCAAAAATCAACCTCACTCACCCTCCTAGGTAGAGGTGTGAAAAAATAACATGATGCCCTGGTGGCATGCAGCCTAGGGATGCTCCATAAAACATGACCGCTACAGCCATAAACTTTATGGAAACTTTGGTTAGCTGCTGGACTAGGATTTGGTAGAGTTGATCTAACCGGTAGCTTTGCTACTGGCCTGAAGGATGACCTTGATCAAAAGATTTCTCCTCCTAATGCCTGTATCTGCATCAGGAAGGCACAGATAAGAAAGCTTGCCTTTTCTGTAAATACTTCGGAGTTTGAGACAAAAAAGAAGTATTTGGCATCGTCATTTAAACAGTGTAGCAACAATATTTTACAAAATTATATTTTTTCTTTTGCAGGGAGTTAGAATATCTTTTGAATTACCTTATTGTTTTGATGGCACTTTTAGCAAGGAGATGAGGAAGAACATTTCCCCCTCTGCTTCCCAAAGCTCCATATGAAGCTTTATATCACTGATAGTTCTGAACATTTGTGCTAATTTTTTAATCAAGAGACGGAGTTTAAGTAAGACTCCAGTTTCAAGCTAAATAAAGGTCTAACTGGAATTAAGTCTTGCTTAGTTAAACAACAGATTCTAAAGAGAAGCTTAATAGCAAATAAAAGAAAGCCAAAATGAAACAAAATAAACGGTAATGTGTGATTCCAAGAGTTGTGTTAAGTCATTGCTATATACTCTTTAGCTGTTACTCCTGCTTCAAATGCTCGTTACTTACTTTTCTTTGTTCCAGTATGGCTGATTCTTTGTCACAAGGATGTTCTTACTGAGAGATACTATTGGTAATGCTAAAGCATTCTATTCATTATAAAGTGCCAATTATTCAAGCAGAAATGTTAAAGTATTTCCTTTTCACAATTCACAAATCTTACTCAGCACCTTGACCCCAAAAAAAAAAAAGCCTCTTCCCTTCCCAAATGTCCTCTTCTGCATTAACACAGTATACAAGAGTACTAGTGTGTAATCTTCTGCTTTTGTTCTTAAAGCCTCTCACATTTTTAAAGGTATTCCATCTGAAACACCTCTGCCCAAAACATTGTTTTCAGCTTACTCTTGCATTTGTTTGTGAACAAAACCAAATTACTTAAACATATTAAATAGATAACAGCAGCTACCTACTCCAGTTACAATAGGTCAAACTTAATTGATCGTGTAGTTACTTGCAAGTGTCCAGCACCTCACACAAAGAAATCCAGAAAACGCATACAGAGTGCCGAGCAGCGGAGCAAAGAACTGAAAAATATAAACTTCCATCTGGAACTGATCTTGGCAAGAATTTCACAAGCAGACAAACAATACTTGCAGCACTGTAAAAAACGGTCAGCATGAGACCTTTTCTGAAGGGGGTACCTGACCACCAAGCTACTGTTTCAGTCTTTAGTTTTCTCAGACAGAGCACAAGTTCTGTCCTGAATTTGAGGTAAGTCACTGGAAAGTTTTAAAACCCATTCCTACTTCAGAGAAAAATTGGAAAATTTTCTAATGAAAGCCAATTAATCAGAAAATTGCAACTTAATTGCATTCTCAATGAATATTTGAAGTTAGATACACTACCTTGAAGGCTGAAGGTACAGAGCAACTAAATGACCATCCATTTTAACATTAGGTAAATCATGTTAAAACAAATAAAAATAGCATTGGTAGTGTGATATTATTTATCAATTGCTGCTAAAGGACATAAAGATTCTGAAAACACCCAGTAAGTCTTAACAGTCCTAAAGAATTTTCATTCTGTTATTTCCCTGGCTAAAGATCAAAATATTTAATCGCTTTCCAGAGGCTTTACCTTGGCCACGACCTGTGCCTGTAGCTCATTCTGATCGCCTTTTGGGAGGTAAGGTCCTCTGGAAATGAATATATGACTCCACAGGAGTGAGTCTGTATTTGAAATTAGGCTATGAGTTGTACTGGTTTTCCTTGCTTCTTGTCAATGCTAGTCTCCATATTTCTAGTTAACAAATACATCTCCCTCACCCTTACCTAAAGGGGTTTTCTATATTGAGTAGGTAGTGTGAGATCAGAGTGCTGTAGCTGCTCTGCACTAATTCCTTCAACAGACATATTTCAGGCATGCTAAATCAAAGGACTTTACTTAATGAAAGTTACTTGTACCAGACACTATTAGACTTCCCTTTACAGAAACCACAGATTTGTGTAAACATACAGAAAGGAAGTAAGTTTTACTTTCATGAGCAACTCTCACACCATCAGTTTGGTTCATAATGCAGTTCAAGTACTTGTATCAATTGGATTGTTTCTGATTCTAAATAGCTATATTGTAATTGCTTGGCAGACTACCATAGAGGACTTCAAAGAGATGCAAAACATGGTCTAAAATCAAAACTAAAAACTGCACGGGCATTATAAAACTGGAATGCTTTCCTGAGATTGTCAGACACTGAGCAGCAGTCTTCACTACTCAGGGTGAAATACTGCCCTTTTTAATTATACAAATCCTTGAAGTGGAGAAAATGAATCATGTTTGAGATGACAGATTCCCCCCTCTCTCCCTTCAAAACACATGCATTGTTTGTCTGCTTACGAAATCCTTACCAAACAAGAACAGTTCATGATACATGTTTATATTTTTCAGTTCTTTGACTCACCAGTCAGTACTTTGTACACTAACATACAGTGGCCAAATTTTACAGTGATTGTGGGCCATTTAAGTACCGGCAGTACCTACGAAATACCATTGGCATTATGACAATTTCTTGTTGGAATCTTTGCAATATTTCTTTTCTAGTCCCCCCGCAGTTAAACACTGAGATGGTAAAGCATCACTTCGAGTATACCAAATACTATGTTGACTTCACTAATTTTAAGCTTCTGGTAATTTTTCTTCCCTACAATAACAAACACACTAAAAGCTGAGCAAAAAGCAGTGTGCAGTAATAATAATAAAAAAAACACCAACCTCAACCAGAAACATGAAACCATGTGCAATACTTCATTAGCCAACTCACACGCTGCGTATTCTTTATACAAGAAAAGCTGCTGCTGGAACACAATTTCTGGGTTCCTCTTCTAAATTGAGCCCAAAAAATTTTGCTTATCTACTTTTAAAACTGATAAAGCACTCAAATTCTGAGTCTGATGTCTAAGACCTATCATTATTCAAGTACACGTACCCAGTAAGTAGGGTTTATAGCAGAACTCATAACAGCTTCTACATTTGTGGGGTAATTTATGAAGTTGGTACTTTGTAGCAGAAAGGAACTGAAAACGGTTCAAGTGGCCAAAAGGAATAAACAGCTCTGTTTCTGAAGCTTGTGTTTCCATGCAAAATCTTATAGCACAGAACATTAGCAATTAAAATACAAATGAACAAATGTTATTTCTGCTTTTACATGCCAAGAGTACTGGCTATACCTCCATTTTCAAACATGAATTATTACTTTTATCAAGCACAAAAGGCAAAAAATATTTTGGAAAGTCAGGACATTCTAATATTCATTTAAACATTCACTTAAGTTTGTTTCCAATGCTTTTCAAATTCACACTGTAACTTTAAAAATCTGTTTGTTTTTTCTAGCAAATTACAAGGAAAAAATAAAAATATGATGATCCTCAAGGCTGTGACATCTTACTGGAAAAGTTGTTACTGTTAAAATTGCAATAGTGTATCACTAAATTAATTTTTTATTCTTTTGATGATAATGCTCTGAGGGCTGGAGCCCCTCTGCTATGGGGACAGGCTGAGAGAGTTGGGCTTGTTCAGCCTGGAGAAGAGAAGGCTCCGGGGAGACCTTATACCACCTTCCAGTGCCTGAAGGGGCTACAAGGAAGCTGGGGGGGGCTTTTTACAAGGGCCTGTAGTGACAGGACAAGGGGTAACGGGTTTAAATTGAAAGTGGAGAGGTTTAGATTAGATATCAGGAAGAAATTCTTCCCAGAGAAGGTGGTGAGGCACTGGGACAGGTTGCCCAGAGAAGCTGTGGATACCCCATCCCTGGAAGTGTTCAAGGCCAGGCTGGATGAGGCTTGGAGCAACCTGGTCTAGTGGAAGGTGTCCCTGCCCATGGCAGGGGGGTTGGAAGTAGATGGGCTTTAAGGTCCCTTCCAACCCAAACCACTCTATGATTGAGACTATGATAAATACAGATTTATTAACTTTAGACACCAATGCAAATCCACATATATAATCAAATGATGCTTTTCCATAAACACACAGGCTAAGAAAAAAGTAAAGCTACAATTGTCTGAAAACATTGTTTAAATAACACGATTTATAATACATCTGCAGGATTCTTACTCAAACATCATACAATTGAGCATTTATTCAGCATTTTACTTCTTATATAAGAGCAGAGGAGAAAGTGTTCCTTGCCAACTGGCAAACTAATAGCACTGCAACAGCTACCAGGGGCGATCATTTTTCTTTGAGCTTGAACAGTACCACAAATCAAAGCTTTTAGAAGCAGCCTGTTTCTTCCACTAAAAAAAAAAAAAAAAAAAAATAAATAAAAAAAAACCACAAATAAAAATAAATGTCCATAAGCCAGAAAAATTACAAATTAAATGACTCCCTCTCTCCACTCAAACTATTCTACCTCCCTCAAAACATAACTAGTCCCTCTAAATCAGGATTTTCTTCAAAACCACCACTGTCTATACTGGTCAGAAACCCTCTTCCTTCCCTGTTATCTGGGTCTACTTGGGAAAGAACAAATAATTTCTGGTTTTGTCTCCTTTCAAATTAGTTTTGTGCCTGAGAAGCTGAGGTCTTCAGTCATTTACTTAAAAGTGTAGTGGATGTTCGCTAGAAAATGTGTATGAGACATGACACTGCCCTGAAAACCTTCCAATCTAATTCTGGTTATTAGCTAAAGTTTTAAATACTTGACGTAAATGAGAACAAGATCAATTCTTGCAATAGAAGAAAGTGTAGTTACATCACATCTGCAGATATTTGTAACAAGACAGTAACCACTCTTTTTCCATGGGTCAAATTTTATGGTTTTGGTTTTGCCTTTTTTTCTTAAAAGAGTGGTAGTGCTTTCCAATGGTTTTCATATATATATATGATATAAGCAAGCAACAAACTAATTGCATTTGATGTCACTTTCAACAGTATTTACTATTCAGTTCTGGCACTGTGCATAGAATGTTTCCACTGTAACTGGTTTACTTTATTTTTAATTAAAAGGTAGACTGCATAGTTAGTATAGTAAAAATAATTAGGATATTAATTACACTCAGTGCAGCAGTATTTAATCTCTCTCATCATAATCTTATGGCAAGACAATTTTAAAACATCTTGTAGCACGAACACAAACCATTTTAGGTGTTGAAAGATGTTCAGTCGTCCTCACGTGCATGAAGTCTTACGTGCAGGAGCACACAACAAATTCCTCACTGTCAATACTTCAGACAGCCAGGTTTGTGCCCCTGAATTTCCCTAGGTATTCACATTCTTCAAGGATTAGAACTCAGGCCCACATCCCATCATAACACTCCCTCTAACAGGCTCTGACTCTGGCCTTGTGAGTTTGTCTCTGTGGCAGTACAACTTCAAAAGGAGGTTTACAGAGCATCTCTCCCACCCATCCCCTTCCTCTCCATTCCAAAGCCCCGATGGTCAGCACAATATTGTGGGTGTTATGAAATGTGGTCTTTATTTCTCTCTGGCTATGGGCAGACCATCACCCGAGTCCCAGCATCCATCATGATCCGTACTGAGAAAGCTGACTGTCCCACTCCAGTTTCTCAGATCATCAACTCTTCTGGCTACAGCTGCAATGCTACTTTGGTAGATCATTGTGAAATTGCAAAGAGGACATATGTGCAAAAGAACAAGATGGTTGGCTGAACAAGTTCTGTGTATGCTTGGCCCGGGCTATTTTATTCTGTTGTTTCAGCCCCAAAAAGCCTTTCAACCATGCAAAAGGCTCCTTCAGGCACTGCCACGATAGATAGTGTAGTGGCAGTGCTCTAGCTGCACCACTTCCTTAGCTAGTCAAATCCAAGATGAGCCTATATATCCCTCCAAGTTACTCTGTATGAAGTTACCTTGAATACAAGAGCTCACAGCTAGGCCACCTAGTACTGTCCAACTACTTGCACGTGGTTTTTTTCCTGCTGTGTTCTTCAAACTGTCCTGTATGGTAAGATACATATTGGTATAAACGCGCCGTTCAGGGAAACAAACAAGCTACTCCCTATATAACACTTTAAAGATCTTACCAACTTTGATGTTGGAATACCCAGTTCAAGAAACTGACACCTGGAAGTCAGAGGCAGGAATTCACAGTAAACCTCAACACATTCGTATTAGAGGTGCTACTTCGCTAATTAGCATAGACAATAACTTAGGAATTTAATATCTATATAGCTTCAGATATTTTAGTTTTATCTTATACAGGAAACTGAGGCATACCACATAAGACATCTTTTGAAAGAATATATTGATTTACTATCTCAGTGCGTGATCCACTGTCTAAACCCTATCAACAAATTCTCTTGAATTATGTAAACGGGACACTTAGCACCTGCAGCAGTGGACAGTCCTTTCCACAGATGTTTGGAGAGACATACTGCTAGAAGAGAAGTGCTAGCAGATTATGATTCTTTGCTAAGGAGGCAGCATATTAAATTGACTTTATCTTGTGGTTCATGTGTGGCATTGAGCACAACAAAGCAAAGTTACCAGAATTTCTGTTCAGGACATCATTCACTGACACGTCTCTTCTAATCACATTTTCTAAACAGTCTGTAAGTCTAATTTATAACACTGTCACCATATGGAATGATTACTTCTCAACAAAAACTGAAAATCCTTTTAAAATTCTATTCCTTTAACAGACTGCTTCTTTAATACCACCAAGACAGCACTGTGATAGTACACACAAAAATGTTTTAAGAGCACCTTCTTCAGAAACAAAATGCAAAATACCATTATTTGAGACATTCTCCCACTTGAAATCCAACAGGAAGCAACAACATACCTACAAGTTGACACAAAAATCTCTTTAATGATCATCAGATTAATTTTAATAACACCATTAATAAAAACTGCAATTGCACCATTATAAGTGATTTTTTTTTTTCCTTCTTCCCCCTCTAAGAGTGGGCTGGAACAAAAGCAATACCCAGGTAACAGAAGACCTTGCTCAGCCAGTTCATTTCCAGCGCTTAAGTGGTCACGTCCAGTCAAGCAGAATCTCCACATCTGGCAGTTTATGCTTTGCTTGAAATCAACTTCCAGCAAGATGAGAGCGTGAAGACGTCCATCAGTGTCTCAACCACAGGCTGAACTTACTGATCTTTGTGTTGCAACTAACTCCTGCAAAGGTGATCTACTCATTCACCAACAAGTTGATGAAATTTATGACTAGCTGAATGACTACAGTAAGAAAAATTATCCTGTTGGTTCTACCTTATATAACATGGACTGGCAGTAATGGGAACAGGCAGTGCTTTTCACTGCAGTGACTTTGTAAAGGCTTTGAAGTTGAATTTATATTTTATTTTGTTATGACGAAGTTCAAGACACAAAGAGTGTCAACTACCTTAGCGAAAGGATTATAGGCTCTTCAGACAGACCAAACATTGCGCAGTGTGGAAGAGCTGACCACTCTGTACAACAAAGCTTTTTGGACATTTTATTTCACTTCTTTTTGTGATATGCAAAGAAAAGATAGCTATTAAATGACATCTTTCACGGTATAATTCGAACACATTAAAACAAATCAAGACTAAGAAAAAGACAACTAGTTCAAGTATTCCAAGAATGAAATCTGATTAGGTTGCTATTTATTACAAGACAGACCTAAGAAAGAATGAATAGCACCTGATAGCCTGTAAGCCACATAAGCAATATATGATCCTCAGGTTTTCACTCCTTAACACATGATGTAGAATTACCTTAACAGAAGTTCTTTGGGTAGTTTTTTGTTAATAAG
Source organism: Eurypyga helias (assembly GCF_000690775.1). Lineage (NCBI taxonomy): Eukaryota > Metazoa > Chordata > Aves > Eurypygiformes > Eurypygidae > Eurypyga > Eurypyga helias. The sequence goes on from NW_010261090.1 coordinate 72,580, forward strand.
GGCTTCATCATTACTTGAGAAAACCTGGAAACAGAAAGAAAAAAACATAATTTAAAAAAACAATATGAAAAACAACTTTTAGAGAGTCTTTTCACCTTCTATTTAGGTGTTTAATTTTTTTAAATTACTGTTAAAGTCAAGTTTTCATCATCTTAATTGGTAATACTGTAAAATTATTTCAATACACACAACAGGGCCACACCCACGCATACACCTGCTCTTCTCTAGTGCCAAGATTTAACTGCACAAAAACTGTGGAGCAACTTCATAGTCATTAAACAAGCAATCAGAAGCCACACTTACACCCCACCAAGTTTAAGCAGTAGTAAAGCTTCTAGCAATAGCAAGACACAAACATGCACTAGCAAAGACTTAAAGAATTTACTGCTACAGATATGACGGCAACTGCTATATAATCAAGGAAAACACCTCCAGAAATGCTACCAGAACTGAAAAATACCTCTTGCCCAGAACTTTGCATTACTAACATACCTTCTAAGAAAAAGAAAGTGGAGAGACTGAAAGAAAATGCCCAAGGGGAAAAGCAGGGAATGCTAATTACATAGGAAAACCTTTCTGCAAAAGGAGAAATCAACACTTAAATATTAAACAAAGGAGATACTGACCAGACTTACAACTTACTGTAGATACCTAGGCTTGAGAAATTTTGCCAGAGGAACATAGCAATAGCAAAACAGAAGCTGAATCAGAATTTAAGGAACCATGGCATAGACGGGAGGAAGTCCAAGTCACCAAGCAGTCACTTCCCCTCTAAAGCGAAGACCTTTATGGAGCCCATTTGTTGTTCACATTACCAGACAGAAGCTAGAAAGAGGGATCTAGAATAGCAGTTTTCTGAATGCCAAAAGGTAAATAGGAAATCCACGCAAAACAAACATGAGAAAAAAATGTAGAAGATATCTTTCCCCGTGTTTCACTAAGAACATGCTGTTCCTGACTCAAGTATCCAGGTATTACCCCACGTCCATCCTACCATCAACACCCATCACATACTTGATAACAATTTGCTTTGCTTCTAAGTTAAAAGACAAAAAAAAAAAAAAAAAAAAAAAAAGTGTGGTTCTGAAAAAAGGTACGTCAAGCAAAGAATGAAAAATAAAAGCTGAATACAAGCTTGTCTGTCTTCATAAGAAGAGAGGAGACAGCAGAAAGTACACAGCTGGGAATTCTGAAAATATCTCTCTAAAAAGAGGTTAGAAAAACTTCAAATTCCTTCTGGCTCCTGCCAAGAACCTTTTCTCTCTTCCAGTATATCCTAGGCTGACTTCAAGTCTAACTGCAATTCAATTTTGACACAACAGCAAAAGCCACTTTCTTCACCCACCACCTCTGCGCATGGTTATCCACACATCTAAGAACAATAGAACTGCCAGGTTTTAACAGGACAACAAGTTTAATCAACCTTCCTTTTCCTGCAACTGAGGCAGCAGCACAATTATTCAGACTAGTGACTGTAGACGTTGAGGGAAAAACACTGACGCATACGTATTTCAATAGGACAACTCTAGTTTCTTCAGAAGAGAGACATTCTTGGCTTTAAGCAGTTCCACATGGCTGACCACAGGTTCAGGTTTGCTGTGGTTCTGCTGTACATCCAACACCCCTTGTTGTTGGTATTTTCAGCGTTTACACTGAAATACACGATGTACATCCATACTGGGTTTAGACCTGGTTGACTGCTCCTGAGTTTGGCAATTCATAGATTTATGGATTATGTGCATATATGCCGTTTTAATATTATATGCTATTCACAGTTTGCAGCTTATAGCCTGAAAACAATGGTATATATTGGGAATATATTTCAGAACAGTCAAAACACAGGCTTAATTGTGTTTACTGCAGCACTTACTCAGAAAAAGGAGACATATATGCCATCCTCATAGAACTTAAGACCACTAAAGAGCTAAGTAGGGAAATATTCTTGTACATTACAGTTTTAAAAGATTAAGTTGCAAAAAAAAGGGAGTTACCTCAATGAGAGAACACAGGGACTGTGTTAAAACAAATGAGCAAACTTAGATCTTATTAATTCTGGTGCGGAATCTGAACATTCAGTATCTTAGAACACTAAAAATCCTCTTTCAACTTAATTATTCTATAGTTGCAGATAATTCCTCAAACGTTACGTCATCTAGAATACGCTTCCCACTTATATGCATAAATATGTATTTTAAAATATGACACCAAGCTGTGTGGTGCAG
>NW_010261091.1:0-8977 GCF_000690775.1 Eurypyga helias
GATGTCATGGATGTCAAGGATGTCAACATCTTTGCTTATAACTCTTACAGAGTTGTTAGAAGTCCGTTATCTTCGCCGCCGACACAGTTCATTACCACCGTGCCAATACGGCGTGCGTAAGGTGGTTCATACCGTCTGCAACTTTGGGGTGCCCTCATTTAACACAGCTTGAGCTGGGAAGGGCTCAACCAGTTTGAGATAGTTGGTATTAGGCATTTCCCTCGGTGGTTATAGTCCCCATGTGTGACCTTAGGTCAAAATAGCAAAAGGTGTAAACTAGAAAACTTGGAGGCAATCATATCCAAAGTTACGTAGCGAAAACCTGAATGCTGGAAAATACAATCTGAAAAGGGAAAATAAATCAGACGGGCTGCTTTTCATATGGAACGTGGTCGTGTGTGCTGAAATTACTGTGAAGTACAGGTTTGTAAAGAGTCTGCAGTATCCAGCAGTTCCTCTAAGCAGAGAAAGCAGATGATACACGTTTCTCGTGGCTGTGTGCAAGGGAGTGCAGGATATCCGTGTTTCCTCAAACCGTCTGCAACCGACTGGCTCTTGAAAATATTTGGGAGAAAGAGTCCTTTCCTTGTGCAGGTAAGGTTTGATGTCAATGTGCCCAGCTGTGTGAGAAGCACTGCTGAGCGTGAGCGACTAACACATTTGCCAGCACAGCAACTGCCAGGTCCAATTTATTGCTGTCTGGGTAGCTCAGCCCTGCAGCCTTTTATTCTGCCAGATGCTGATCGCCCCTTGAGAGCTGCTAAGATACTTCATTTGTCAGTGGGTGCTTGGTGCCTTGAGAAAGGGATGGGCGCCGTGTCGGGTTTGACCCACAAGTAATGAAAGATGAAGGTCATCCATCCTCCTGCGTGCAGACAGCTAACACAAAGCTGGTGCCCTTGAATGAGCTGCTGTGACCTGTCATGTGAGTAATTTAGAGGAAGAGACATCACTCAGTCTGCTGAATCTGCTCATTAGCTGCTGGAACAGAGATTTCCTGTGAATCAGTTTTGGCTTCTCCTACTCCACCGTTGCAAAGCTAGAAAATATTTTTCCAGAAGTGGCACATCGGAAATGACCTGAGTGCCCTCAGCTTGAGGGTCTCCCCCAGCAGCCTCAGGCAGAGGGCAGGCCCAGCAGGGCTCTGGGGCAGGCTGTGAGCCCTCCATGCTTTGTCCACCCGCCTGGCTGCCCTGCCTGCGTGTGTGGGTTGGTTTGTGCTGGGATCGTGTCCCTGGCGCATCCGGGCAGCTCCCAGTGCTGGCAGGGATGGGCAGCACTGCATGACCTGCACCAGACCTGTGCCGCCTCGCCTGAGGCTCCCGGGCACTTTCTGGGCAGGGGTCTCTTCCCTTCCAGAAGACCCCAGCTTGTATGTAGCACCGGCTTTGTTGAAAGACACCACCTGAGGCAGGGATCAGCTGGATCGTCTCCCCATTTCCTCTAGAAACTACTCCAGCAGCTTGTACCACGCTAATTAAACAAGTCAGTGCAGCTTTCAGGGACAAAATGGATGCTGATCTCCTACAAGGAGCATTTAAAATTCGTTTGTTTGCCAACTTGTGTTGCTGTTTCATTGCTGACTTTAAGAAAATACTTCTTTTAAGTGAGGAAACCAATAGGTATATTTACTGTTCTCTGTCTTCTGTAGGCAAACTTTTCTGCCCCAGGTTGTATGGCTGTCACCATCATGGGGTTCCCTGCAAAAACAGCTGCTGACAACACAGTCATTTGTTTTCTTGGTTCTTTGCCCTCTCCTTACACTCTAAGCTTCAAACAGTGGACAAATCTAGGAATTACTTCAACAGCTCAGTAGGGATGCAGGACAGGGTGCTGCCTCCCTGCCACCAGCACCTCCAGGAGAGCCAACTCGTCCTCCCAGATGCCACCGTGTGCAGCATGCCTGCATGGGACCGACCACGCTGCAACCCCATGTCTGGCATCCTGGTGCCATGCACCTGCGTGGTACCTAGCTTCTTCCCATGAGGGGTAATTTCCATCCAGAATTTCATAGCATTTGGGAAAGGACTGAGCATTTAAAGGCTAGCAGCGATTTCCAGAGCAAGGAAGAAAAGCCAGCACAATCCTGTTACACACACCGGCTGTGTGATCCACAACTGGTTGTAAGCAAGTTGTGTGATTTACTTACAATAATTTATGTTACAGTAGTGACTAAACCAGCACCAGTCAGTGAGAAGACTCTGGTCGGGGATCTCACTGGAAGCAAGTTTTGCCTGATTTTGCCATGTGACTTGTCCTGCAGTCCTAGAGGAGATCATAGACTGGTTTGGGTTGGAAGGGACCTTAAAGATCATATAGTTCCAACCCCTCGCCAAGGGCAGGGACACCTTCCACTAGACCCTAGATTTCTTTGCAGTCTCCCAGTCACATCAATATGTCCCTGGCTCTGCTGCTGCTGGTAGACAGGCTGCTGAGCTCTTTTTTTTTTTTCCCTCTTTTTTTCTTTTTTTTGGATGTACCTAGCTAAAAAACTGAGTTCAACAAGTTTGGTCTAGATGCACAGGCTGAGATCCGAGTCCTGCTTCCTTAGAGTTCATATAAAGAAAGGATTATACTCAGCCTGTCTCACAAAGTGCTTACAACTTGACAAACTGGAAGGGAAACAGCTATAATGAAAAATGCCGTGCCAAAATTCCTACAACAGATCAAATGCTGAGCCAAAACCATTAGCCAGGTATCCCAGTTCCTGCCATCACTTGTTCAAGCAGACCTGCTTTCAAAGCAGGTAGCAGGTGGATCTGTGCATTTATTTATTCATGCCAGTGGCTGCTGCCTCCTAAGAAATATGCTCCAAAAATTACACTTCACAATTAAATACACGTTGGAGGAACTGCTGGCCCCTGGCTGAGCTGCACTTCAGCCAAGGAACAGCTCCAGAAGCAGCTGCTTGAGCTGGATGATTAACATCACCTTCCTTGAATTCTGCAAAGCTAACGGCGTACAAGGACCTACCGAAGGTCCAGATGGCACCACTGACTTCTAGTCCACATCTGCCCTTGATTTCAACAGGGAGTTCTACCTAAAAATAATCACTGTGACTTGGCCCCGGCTTTGGAGAATAAAGATGCATACAGTTTTCAAGCTGTAAGAGGCTAATTCAGTATTCTAATATCTTTTTCTGCGTAAGAACAAATCACTGGATTTTACCTAGGCATTTCCACATCAAGATCGTGACTTTTGGTTGAATGACAAATTATACTGCTATAGTATGCATGCTAGCTGAGCGCCTCTCACTTCAGCTAGAATTAAACTGTGGGAGTGGGAGCCCTCCTCCCAAGCCCCCTTGTCCTTCTGAGTGAATGTGGTTTGTCCCAAAGTATCACATTTTATTTTAGCTCCTTGTATACATGATAGATCCTCGCTGCTCCGTGCCTTCCGCTTTATTAATTGAAACCAGCGCCCTGGAAAGGAGGATTAGGTCTAGAATTCGTTTTTGACTGTGCTGCCCATTAGGTCTGGCAGAAAAAAAGTACTGTGACTCAAGAAACATAACCCTGGAGATTGATGCACTTGATCCCTGGGCATGCACTTAGAATGATGTACTTAAGAGTTCTGTTGTGGTTAACCTGCTGCGTTTTAATAAGGACATTCAAAGTCCTTAATATTAGTCAATCTTCTTAAAGACTGTTCTGCAGTGAGGTGATCCTAACTTTGTTCCACCTCCGCCTGAAGCCTTTTGGAAAGTACCAGGATATAGTGCAATGTAGGAGTGAGACAGACAGAGGGATAAAAGGGGAGTTCCTCAGATTGAAAAGGAGAGGAACAAGAACCCAAGCTGTGGAGGTTACATATGGTGTTAAAATCCCTCAGCCAACTGAGGGAAGTCAGGAGCGATGCTGAAGATGGTAACTGAACAGATTGGCTGAAAAAAAGAAGAAAAATCAGAACTCGGGTTGCCTGTGCTGAGAAGCGGATTTTTTTTTCTGTGATAGGTAGTAAATTGGGATTGGGTTTGCTCAGCAAAGGTTTAGCTGCCCTGCAGGGCTAGCGCTGTATGGGTTGCTCCTTGCTGTCCTACCCAGGCTGCCTTGACAGAGCTTCCCCTGAGAAAACTGTTCTTGCGGCCGCGACACTCAACAACTAGGAGGAAAAAGCTGTGTGCACCACCAAAACGGCGTCTTTCCATCTATTTTGTCAGCTCAGGGAAGGAGACATCCTATTTCTGAACCAGACAGAGCTCGCGAGCGCCTGCCAGCAGGAGAGAGCAGAGCAGGCGAGCAGCCACGCGCAGGGGTGCCCACTCTGCTCTCCCCTTGTCACAAGGAGGGCGTTTCCTCATGGCTCCGTGTGCAACAGCCGAATACCGTTTCCATCAACAAAGTGACTTGTTGCCAAGAGGGAGAAGGAACGCGCTTCTTGATACAGCAACAGAAAAGGACTTGTAGGAGATCTGAGGCAGCGCCCCACCGAGTGACAAGCGGCGATAATTTCTGCTGTTGCTCCCCTCCTTCCTAGGTCAGTGAAAGGGACAGGCCTGGTTTCAGGGCCAGTACATCTTCAGCTGGCCAGATCGTTCTGTTTTTTATTTGGTTGCCAACCATGGGAAGTGAGTTTGATTCATTGCACAACTTCTACCATTTTTGGGGTTCTTTTTTGTTTGGTCTGTTAGAAAATTCAGTATGGAATGAGCATCAATAGGGCAAAAATTGCACTTGCCAGAGGCAGCAGCTACTGTACTTGGTGCTTGAAAAGGAAGAAAAATCTTTTTGCCATGACTGCCAACAACAACTTCATGCTTTTTGGATAAGAGTGAAGCACCAGCTGGTACAGACATGTGCTTTCCCACCACGCCCTGCCCTCCCCCAAAAAAACCCCCCCCCATCTTGCATGATCAGCAACTGTTAGAGCAAGTCAAAATAATAGTCATTTATTGGTAATAAGTAATTTTATCTGAAAATAGTTAATTCCCTACATGTGTGAACATGTTCTCAAATAGAAAAATAAAAATTAGTCATGGTAATTTTACTGAAGTAAATGGGATTTTAGGCTGTTTAGACTGAAACTTGCACAGCATCTGATGTTTATGGCTACAGCGATAAAACAATAATGATAATTTCATCAAATCATTTGAATGAGAGGTTAGAAACTTGTAATGCTCTGTCTGAGAAACTAGTAACGTGACAACACTCTGCATTAAGTAATTGCAGCATTGCAGTTGGTAGGAAGTGAGACTGTGGACATGTCCTCAGACTGAGGGACAAAACCATCACCAAAACACACTTTGCTGCGACTGCAAAATGTGAAGAGGAATAAAAGACAACATCAAAGGGTTCCAAACCCAGCATCAAGAGCAGGTGACATGCAGCACTTGGCTTGACTCAGGCAAGGTGCTATTGATGAGCTGCTCCTCCAGCTGCCTGCCTTCTTCACCCCTTGCTCCTTGGAGAGGAACAGGCCCAGAACACCTTTGCTTTTGCCATTTCCACACAAGATAATACATCATTGCTTCTGGTCCCTTCCTCAGCTTAAGGGGGACAGGGCAGGGAAATAAATCAGTGTTGAGTGTATATGGGCTTTTTTCCCACAGGAAAGAGCCTGCTTTACTCTTGGAGGTCTTCTGAATATGTTTCTTAGCCCTTCATGCCATTTCCCATGAGAGCAGCTGAGTGATGTGTTTTCATGCAGGAATGTCTCCAGCAGGACATAAGGGCATTGCATCCACCTCAGGAGAGTGAGTGTGCACCTGCGTCTCACAACAGCTTCCCTACAACAATCATAGAATCATAGAATGGTTTGGGTTGGAAGGGACCTTAAAGATCATCCAGTGCCAACCCCCCTGCCATGGGCAGGGACACCTTCCACTAGGCCGGGACCCCCTTCCACTAGCCCAGGGTGCTCAAGGCCACATCCAGCCTGGCCTTGAAGACATCCAGGGCTGGGGCATCCACAGCTTCTCTGGGCAACCTGTTCCAGTGCCTCACCACCCTCTCTGAGAAGAATTTATTCCTGACATCTAATCTAAACCTCCCTGATTTCAATTTATACCCATTACCCCTTGTCCTATCACTACAGGCCCTTGTAAAAAGTCCTCTCCCAGTACCCTTGTAGGCCCCCTTCAGGTACTGGAAGGCTGCAATGAGGTCTCCTCGGAGCCTCCTCTTCTCCAGGCTGAACAAGCCCAGTTCTCGCAGCCTTTCGTCACCCTCGCTGGAGGGTGGTACCAAAAGCTGCTTCTTGCAAGGATCAGCTCTAGAGCCGAGCTGTTCTCCAGGCTGGACGAGGCCTCCACAGCAGGTCCTTCCAAGTCCCACAGAGGTCCCTTTAGCAGGTGTTGTGGGTGGTCACCATGGTGCACTAATCACCCCCAGGACCACGATGAGTCCCCAGTGTGACACAGACATGAAACAGGGTAAATATAATTGTGGGATGTGTCAGGCCAGGTGTTTGCAGTAGGCTTTGGTGCTATCACGCAGGAAGAGGTTGAGCCCTCACCTGCAATCCCATGACTAAGCCTGGTCACTCGTATTCAGGGAAGATGAAGTCAGATGGAAGCAGGTGAACATTTGGGACTTTTTTTTTTGGCAGAGAATGTGCTAAAAGGTTCCTGGAAGAAGTGACTGCAACCCTTGCCGGGGTTGCTAGTGAGGAGGGCGTGCTGGGAGCCTCTCCAGCCTCACCACTGCCTGAGTCAAGCCCTGTGATAGAAAGCTGCAGCGGGCCTGTGAGCCAGCTCCACCTCTGAGTCATCGCCTGGCCTCCAGCATGGCCATGAGTCATCCCTCCTTGGCTGTTCTTCCTCTCAGCTTCAGCACGGCAGAAACCCCACACAAACGTGTGCTGGGCAGAGGAAGCGTGGTGCTCTCGTCAGAAACGTCACACACTCGTTACCCTCCTGGAGGATGCCCAGGCAGACCCGCTGCTGCGGCTGAGATCTTTCCCTCTCTGTAACGCGCTAATTGCCCAGGGCATCTGACATAACCAAAACCATTACTTTGATTTACTCAAATTCCAGTTTACTCGGTTCCCAGTTGCTGCTTCACCCAGGGTAGCAAGGATGGCTGGGGCTGGCGAAGAGCTCGTCATGCCCCCTGAGCAGCAGCAGTGATGCTGTGTCAGTAGAGCTCAGGTGAGATGTGCTCACAGCTAGAAAAAACGAGGGAACGCAGTGCTAGAGCACTGGCTACCCCATAAAGGCAGGGCTTGGCCAGAAGGTGGGGAACAGTTTCACTGAGTATTTGTTGCAAAGTAATGGTAACGATTAGTTAGATCTAACGAGATGATGTCTGGATTGCAAGAACAGATGAAATTTAGACAAATGGTTAAGTTTGGGGACCCACCTTATCTTATAAAGGAGTAAGGCCAGTTAGTAAACTCTTGGTAGCCTTTCTGGCCAGGAGTCATTCATCCAGTCTGGGATAAGTCAGAGACAGACTGGGTCTAAACAGAGCCCTGACCAACGGAGAGCCCCTGGGGACTCACAACCCAGCATCAACTGCTAGTGTCACCCCACTTCGGGGTAGGTAACACCACGCTCAGAGCAAGGCTGATGCCCTTGACCACGCAGACCTGTCCTCTGCTGCCCATCAGAGCTCATGTCAAAGGTGCTCCTTCATCCTTAGCCTGAGGAGCTAAGTCTGAGGATGACTTATCCGGGCAGGGGGCATGGGCCCTACACCATCCTGAACTCCCTCCTCAAAGTCCCCAGTGACCCTCCCAACCACAGACATGTAGCTTTCCTGTTTCCTACTGTCAATGAACTGTATATAGAGCTCCTCATCTGACATGTGCTGACCTCCCAAGCAAGCCAATTCTGACACGGACCCACTGCCCCAGTCCAGGAGCTGACCCTTTATGCCTCCCCAGGAGTACAAGGAGGTCACCCCTGTGTTCACCTCTTCCATGGCCTCCTGAAGGGTAGAAATTCAGCTCTCTTCTGGTCTCTTTAAACTTTACTTGCTTTTAGAGCAGGAAGCTCCATTAGTTTTCTTCCATCCACTGGCTTATATTCGCCACCTGAGATTGTAGGCTGCACGCTGGGTGTACAGGGTACAGGCATACATCTCCCAGGGTGGCAAAATCTGAAGTGCAGCATCGCAGAGAGCTTGAAGCTCTAATCCTCCAAATGGAGGGCAAATGCTGAGATCCATTTTAATGGCAGCAGAGGAGAAGCCCAAGAGGGGTGGCAAGAGATGGCCGGGCATCAACCCCACAGACCCAAGCTCCAGCTCAGGGTCTGCCAGCTCAGGTGGTGCAAGAGACCTTATCTTGAGTTGTCTCAAAGCTTGTTGACAAAGTTGTGAAACTTCCTGGTGGCTTGGGAGCAGGGATTGCCTGCAGGCCCGAATATATAAGGGCCAAATGGCCTATCAACAGGTGCAAATTGCTTCTGGAGACCAGTTCACATCAAGGACAAAGAACAATAACATCACTTCATGGAGGGTCCAGACACAGAGGGCCCCCAAGCCTGCCAAAGCACGCAAGTGGTCACACAGGGGTCCTGTGCACCCCATGGGATCAGCTGCTGAGAGCGTGTCAGCTCTATAAAAGCCACTGGGACCAAACCATGATAGGGACCTTCCCCACCTAAGACTACAAGGCTACAGACTAACGGGATGCCGCTGGATCCATGGTGGTGACTATCTCTTGCAATTCTATCCCGACTGCTTGCTAAATTTTCCCCCTTTTCTTTTTTCTCTCTCTCCTATCGCTATTTTCTTACAACAAAAATAAACTCCTTTGTTAGCGGCACCTGACCTCGTTTGTGTCTTAATCTCACTCTGGGTATAACAGCGAATCCCCCCCTTCCCGGGATAACCGGTCAGGGACATTTTAATTGGCGTCACGGGCAGGATACCCTGAAGTGCGAGTCCCGACCTGTCTTACCTTACACGTGCACCTCTCAGGCACGGAAGGGGTGGATTTGGGTTGAAACAGACGTGTTGCTGCCCTGAGACGACCATCCCGCTTGTTTGATGTTTGTGATGATAAAGGTGTTCCCAGAGGCAAAGATGTTTTG
>NW_010261092.1:0-5579 GCF_000690775.1 Eurypyga helias
AAGTTATCCTCAATGCATTCCAGGACTCTCCTAGATGGCCTACAGCTCACAGTGCTACTTTTCCAGCAGATGTTGGGTTGGTTGAAGTCCCCTAGCAGGATGAGAGCCTGTGAGTGCAATGCCTCCTGTAGTTGAAGTAAGAACTCTTCATCAATAGGCTGCTTGATCGGGTGGCCTGTAATAGACACCAACCTCAAGGTTCCCTTTGTTTCCTTTGTCTCTGATTATTACCCATAAGATTTCAACCTGCTCCTGGCTATTCTTCAGAGACAGGTCTTCTCACATTCATCAATTTCTTGATGTAGAGGGCTATGCCTCTGCCCCTCCTTCTCTGTGTGTCCCTTCTGAACAGCCTGTAGCCATCAATAGCTGCAGTCCAATCATGGGATTCACCCCACCAAATTTCAATAATGGCAACTAGGTTGTACCTTTCTAGCAGCACAGTGGCTTCCAACTCCTCTTGTATGTTGTCCAAGATCTTTGAACTGGTGTAGAGGTGCTTCAGATGGGCTGCTGGCCATGTCACCTTCTTAGAGGAAAAACCCTTCATTCTTTTGAGGTATTTCACTGGTGTTTCCCTGTTGGCTCCCTATTACCTCAGGAGCTCTTGGCTCATCTTCATAAGATTTTAAGTGTGCTGCGGTGTAGCCAGCATGTCTCAGAGCAACAGACTGAGGGCCCTTGCTAGCAACCTGTCCCTCTAACCTTTGCATGTCATCCCACAGCTTGTCACAGACAAGCCTGACATTAGCACCCTCCCCCACTTCCTATCGTTCTCTTGTGGTATTCCACATGTCTATGCAAGAGCTCTTCCTATACACGCATATACACCCCATATATTTTTACTTACAGATACACTCAAAATACACATAACTTTATAATCAGCAGAGTAACAAAATAGGAGAAACAGAAAGGCACCATTTGACTTAATGGCTGGGATAGAAGTTGTCACGTTTTCCAAAAGAGCCCTTTCTCATCTGTTTAGGTATGCCAAACTGAAAGAGCTGAAAACCTCTAAATGCAAGCTGGGATAACAGAGAAGTGTAGCCCCATGCCAGAAGGAGATAAGGGATACTGTAAAATGTTAGACAAGAAAGAAATAAATTTTAGCTAGGAGTAGGGGCACTCTTCTTTCATAAAAAAATGGCTATTATTAATTTTCAGCAGCTTATACTTCCTTCCCTCTCTGCAGAGTATTTATCTCTCCAGGTTACTGTTGTATAATAGCAAATTCTTAAGGTTTGCTTTTCTATTAGGTCAAACAGTGCCAGATAGCTTTATGGAATGTCACAATAATTCAACTTCTCACTAAAAAAAAAAAGGTCATAGCAGCTATTTATATACGTGACCCTCAAGACTAACATAGGAAAACTAGAGCCTTATTTTTTTCATGCATTTCTAAAATGTGGCTTTGCTGAGGTGTGAGTGGTGGAAGGTGTAAAGTTTTAAGCAGTGGCACTCTCAACAATTATGCAGACTTCTGTAAATTCAGCTTGTCTCAGAGGACTGCAGTATTTGAACAATATTCTCCATTTGAACAGCGCAAGAGACTTTTCTATTAATTTGTTGTGCTTAGGAGTGCTCAATACCTGCTCACATCTTCCATAAGAAACTAAGAAACAAGCCTAGCATCAAACATCTATCACATTATGGATGATCCCTGGAGATGGAGCTATCTTGAAATGAAAAAAAAACCTTATCTAGGCAGTATACCCCTTTGGTTTCTCCTCCCCATTTCTTTTCTGCCTTTCCCCCTCCCCCAAGTCTATGAAAGAGAGGAAGGAGTTAAGATGTATAAGAATTGCAACAGACTGGCTGAATGCTATTACAGGATGGAAACCAACAAGTATTTTTAGTATTTCAGTGCTTTAGGGATTCAAAATCCTCTTGAATGCATTCCTGAGCTGATCCCCCTGCTACTTTAGTTAGGGAGTGGGGCACAACTTGGTCTTAACAACTCATATGTGAAAATCACCTTGAAAATACTGCAGGAAATACTGCTGGAAAACACTTTCCAGCGAGTACAGAAGTGTGTGATACTAGGATTCTCTGCATCATTAAGAGGGCATGGGTTTAATTTATGGGCAATACCTCTGAAGTAAACTCTGAGTACTCATTGTATCTCTGGCATTCTGAGTCAGCAGCAAGAAGTGGAAAATTCATTTATATAGACATTTCCTTTGGCTCCAAATCTAAGGAAGCACAGTTTATTCTACCATGTGCTGCTGCAGTTGTTCCTGGTCTTTTTATAGCAGAATATACATGCTAAAACTGTAATAATGTTCTACAGAAAAAAAAATTAAAAAAAAAACCTAAAAAGCCCAAACAAACAAGTAAACAACCCCCCCGCCAAAACACACACACACACACAAAACCCCCCAAAAAACAAAACCACCAAAACCCCCAAACAAATAAAGAGGAAAAGAATGAGGGTATAAAAAGTAGGGCTGTGACGTGTTAAGGACAGGGAAGGCATACACTAAATCTAATAAGTCTAAATGCAAGCTGAGTGGCTGTTGTCAATTTTTAATTGCAATTGTGATGCTGCCTACATGCTGTGGGAAATGAGGTAAGGTAGTAGAAATGTAGAAATCATTGTACCTAAGGTTGGCACTGAATTCAACAAGATAAATAAAGTTGTCTTAGGCATGTATAATTCTGAAAAAAATGACACTTAAAGTAATGGATATGGTGGTAAGGATTTGGGAGATCAGTACAACAAGAAAGATAAAGGTAGGAGTACAGTTAGAGGGAGCAGGTGAAAAATATTGTACTGGCAGTAAGTGAATACCTGTAAGGATTGCTTAATAGGTAACTTAGTCTGATTTGGACAACTGGAAGCTTTGTAGAAAAAAATGAAAAAAACATGAAAGGGGATAATAAGGAACAGGTTTACAAGAAATAGATTATGCTAGACTAAAATTACATCTTTCTTTCATAAGATAATTGGGTTTTGAAACAGAGAGATCTTAGGAGATGTAATCAATCTGGATCATTACATAACTCACCTTTTAATAAAACACACAATAATTTGACATGGAGATTTGCTAGGAGAAACTGAGATAAATACAAAAAGTTTCAAGTGAGTACATCTAACAGGAAAAAAAGAAATGGATAATGCTGAATCGAGAAGTCTGAAGTTAAGTGTTAGGAGTGAAAACATTAAAGAGTCATTTTAAAGATGCAAGACATACGATGTTGTGATTAATAAACTTCACTCAAAAAGTAGAAATGTTCTAATGAAATGTGTTGATTATTTGGAAATGACAGGTACTGTTAATATGGAATAGTAAAAGTGTGCTACTCAGTGTTAGTTGGCATTGGGATTAATACAATGTAAATAGAATAGCATATGTAATTATAAAGTGCAAAGGACTTTCATTATTAAGGACTAATAAATTAAATCAAACAAGGTTCTTGTAATAAACTCAGAGCTTATCAATGGGGTGCCAATGGGAAGGAAGTGTATCTGGATGCATTCATCAATCACAGCATAATTTGTGTGCTACCACTGTAATGTGACAGTGAAAAACGCTAGTAAAAGCCTGGGATGTGTCAGGGGAGAGATTTCCAGTGGAGAGAGGGAGAATATTAATGCCACTGTAGCAGGCTTGGATGAGACCTCATCTGGGATATTGTATTCAATTCCTCATTCATAGTCAGGAGAGATGAATTTGGAAAAGTAGAAGAGATGGGCTCTTATGATTCTCAGGGGAAGGAAGAGTCTATTTCATGAAAGGATGTTGAAAGAGCTTAGAATTTTACCAGAATAAAAGCAGAAAAGGGATAAGATTGCTGACTTTAAATACATCAGGATGGTAAAGCCAGAGACAGGAAGGAACTGTTTAAGCTAAAGAATACTGTTGGCTCAGGAACAAGTAGGAACAAACTGTCCAGGAATAAATTTAGACTAGAAAGGAAATGAGGGTAAAATACTCTGGTTTTCAGGAAAACTATTTTAGGAAATTGATTATATTATCTTATATTATAGTATAGTATATGATATGTTTACCTACTATAAGGATGTCATAGGAATTCTGTTCCAGTTCTCTGTTCATCTGTTATTTTCTGTGAATGTGTAAATGCCTGCATATATAAATATTTAATTTGCAGTAAAACTGTAGCTCACTTGGGATTATTTAAACACAGATGAGAAAGGCAAGCCAACTCTTTGTATTTACACAAGAGTTAGAGTCCAGGATTTTCATGAGTAAATATGCCTACCTCGCTGAAATGAGGTAAATTGTGCTTTAAGAAAAATATGTCTATGTATCGTATTTATAATATTTAGATGAAGTTGTGGGTGGAGCTGTTGCCTTTCTGTTTCTATGCTCAAGCCAATTCTGTTGGCTTAGCCAAATCACATTAAAAAAATATTAAAACTGACAAAAAGTGAAGCTAGAAATACACCTCTGTAGTTCCATAATTTTTGTTTTGTTCTAAAGAATAAAACTCTCTGACTCTGACCTGTTGTTTATTTCTTTTTTTTTTCCATAAGAGAAACTTTTTCTGAGGAAATGGATATGAGTGGGAAGATGGTAGAGGAACCTGTTATTCCAAGCTAGAAATGATATAACCTACATAGAAGATAGCGTGGGAGAGCGCACTGTGCTCTCACAAATAATTGTGTGCTGGTATTAAGCGCTCTCTAAAGAATATCCAGAATATGTCATTGAAATAGGAAGAGTGTGAGTTATAGGGACCTTAATGGCAAAGGGGAAAGCTTAGTAGATAGAGCAGAAAACTAACTGATGGAGGAAAAACACATGCAGAGCCTTCAGAAGCTCAGAAGCTGGTCTTGTCTATTCTGTTTTGTAAGGCCTGAGGTGGTGGTGAAGTGTTAAGTGAAGTTTTTTGTGTTTCCAGTGAAAAAGCAGTGAAGTTCACAGTAATATGTGTTCAGGATGTGTCAGTTCTTGGTGTTCCGTGACATTTGTGAGATTTTTGATAAAATGTTCAAGAAAGGTTGGCTGAGTTTGCCATCCCCACAGTATTTTCTGTTATGCTGTAGCTGCCTATACTCTGTACTGTTCCTTGGACATGTGTGTTACATGGAAAGAGCATCCTCAGAAGGGTTCCGCATCAAACAGTTGCACAGTCTACCACCTGGTGAGCTGAGCTGCTTTTTCTGAGTGCTGTTGCTCAGAAACACGGCAGAAATGCAGATCAGTGTTTGTGTTCTTCTTCCTCTGCCAGTGAATTACCTCCTGGTCTCCCGCTGTTTATTCATGTCTCCTTTCCTCACTGGTTTGCTATAATCAAACATAATAATTTGTGCTTTCAGAATGTTCATACCTCAGCTTCCAATGCATTTTTAACAAAAACAGTTTAATTTGCCACAAGTTTTCAATATCATTAGCTTTTATTATACTATAATACTTAAGTCCTTGTTTCTGTAAAATGCAGCTGAAATTTACCATTTTTTGAGATAGTGCAATTTTCTGGGTGTTTTGTTGCTACATTGTTTATGATTGCTCTCAGGCTCCCAGAATTACTATCAGTAATGGATGGAAAAGCTACAATTATGGTTCTTAAGAAAAAAAGTGTTAGGGCAGACCATGGTGTTTTATTTTTTCCAA
>NW_010261093.1:0-4452 GCF_000690775.1 Eurypyga helias
TCTTTGAGTGTATGAAGATCTCCCATCAGAAACAGTCCCTTATGCTTCTGCCTGCCTGATGTAGGAAATGTGTTGGTAAGAGGAGATGAGATGCAGACTGCTGAATACTGTCTGATGAACCTTTTCACTCCTGTTTTGGGAAGGTTGCTGTGGGATTGTAGTGGTTCGATCTGCTGTCATTGTGCAGTGGAGGGCATCTTTAGCAGCTTCCACAGCCACTGATGTTGCCATGGTGGTTCCTTGTTCTTCCTGAGGTGGCATTTGAAACGTGGATGTGGTGTTTGTGATGAGTTGGGTATAATCTTTGTG
This sequence comes from Eurypyga helias, assembly GCF_000690775.1. Lineage (NCBI taxonomy): Eukaryota > Metazoa > Chordata > Aves > Eurypygiformes > Eurypygidae > Eurypyga > Eurypyga helias. The sequence goes on from NW_010261093.1 coordinate 310, forward strand.
TGCTTGATTTCCTGTACTTGTGCACTTGGACAGTTGGCCTCAGTAGAGGTGCTGTGTCACCTTGTCATGCTTACCGCAGCCATGTGCACAAACAGGCCAAACCCTCCAGAGCAGCCCAGCTCTGGTTTTCTGTGGTACAAATTGTCCCACCCAGTTGATCCTGTGAGTGCACTTGCAGGGCAGCATTTGGTGTGGCTCTCTCAACGAATAAACCGTGTGGCCTGGGATCAGAGCTATCACAGCTCTAATCACAGAATCCTTAACGACTGTAACTGCAGCTCTGTGGTGTTTCCATCTGAGATTGCTGAACAGGCACAAAGCATTCAGGGTGAAGTTCATGCAACTGGGAAGAGCCTGCCAGGCACTGTGTGGCTTTTCATCCCTCCATAAATTCTTTTTGCTTATCGTGAGGGTAGCTTGGATGTGCAAAGTCCTGGATCACCTGCAGAGCAGGGTTTAGAGTTGGGCATTTTTTTTTTGTTTGAGTAATGTCATAGTACTTTGGCAGTAATCCTGCAAGTGGTACCGTGTAGGGGCTGGGCATGTGTCATGGGGTGAGTGACTTTGAGCAAGGAAGTGTCTTCCCTGAGGACAATTGAGATGCTGTGTAGTACAAAGATCTTGTCACTGGGGAAGGAGTGGAGAATGTCTGTTTAGCTGTGGAGGTGCTGATTGCCAGGGCTTGGGATGGAGGATGCCAGTAGAAAACCTTGAGAAGAGCCCTGGTGCACAGGGCTACTTGCCTGGCATCCTCTCAGGACCTCCAACAGTTCTGCATATCGTTGTGCCCTGTTGTTCTCTGTGGTATTACTGCTTGTGAAGGTAAGTGCCATACGTGCCTTTAATCCCTTGGTTTTGATGTGGAATTGTTGTTGATCAAACAGAAACTTTTTGCAATTTGGATCATGCTGCCAGCCTTCTCTGAAGGTCTCCGTGGCTACCTCTCTGGTCTTAGTCTTGCTGGAGAGGGGAGGAAATGCTCTCTGTATTCTGGATGTTGGGAAACCTTGTGTTTCAGTACAGTGGAATGGGATCCTTTGGTTTCCATCTCTCCTCATACCAAAACTGCCCACCCTTTTCTTCTTTCACAATGGCAATATGTTGTACCAGTGGATGAGATGCAGACTGCTGAATTTTGGCAGCTGTCAGGTTGCAGATTTTCTAAGGGTTTTCTGTGAGTCTGTTGGAAGGTTTTTCCAGTCCTTGAGCTGTGGTTGACATTGAGAGAATGTCCTTAGCTTTCAGGTGCCCATCCTTGCCCTTTGAAAGAAGTGCATAAAGGGAGCTCTGCGCACTGACCTGTGTTTTCAAGGCTTTTGCAGAATGTGAGTGATTTTTTCTCTCTGGTGTGCCCAGAGATCTCTAATATCATTATGGAAAATGTCCCTTAAAACCAGTCCCTCTCCTGGATTTTTTTTCCCCCCGCGAAGAAGCCACCTGTGAGGTAAGTCATTCATGGATAATGAGGCTGTATTTTGAGAACCAGATGTACGTTTGTTCCCTTTTAGTCATGGTGTCTTTATGCTGGATCAACCCAATGATGCCTGGATTGTAATGACAGTATTTCTGCACCAGCAAAGCACCACTGCCTGCTTCCTTTCCTCTCTTGCTGCTTCCAGGTGCAGCATGAGCAGGTGACAACAAATGTGAATGGAGGAGGGACCCCAGCACATTTCTCTGAGTGGACATTTTGAGAGCCTGGGGGGGTGTTCTCAGAGAAAATTCCATGCTGTTTTCTTCATGGCGCTTGTTTGTGTGACAGGTGCATCATGCTTATGAGTGAGAGGTATTTCGTGGGGACTAATGCCCTTGTGTTGTTCTGGCAGTACATGCCTCCCTGAAAGGGAAAGCAAGAGTTTGCCATTCAGCATTGTCATGGTTTAAGCCCAGCTGGCAACTAAGCACCACACAGCCATGGCTCCATCACATGTAACAGTTACTTGAGAAGAATGCCATCTTTAAGGTCCCTTCCAACCCTAACCATTCTATGATTCTATGATTCTATCACCACTCTGAACGCCCCACCCCTTCCTTCTTCTTCCCCCAGCTATATATCCTGAGCACAGAAATCATATCATATGGAATATCGCTTTGGTCAGTTGGGGTCAGCTATCCCAGCTGTGTCCCCTCCCAACTTCTCATGCATCCCCAGCCTATTCACTGGTGGGGTGATGTGTGGCACTGAAAAGGCTTTGACCCTGTGTAAGCACTGCACAGCAGCAGCTGAAACATCCCTGTGTTATCAACACTCTTTTCAGCATAAATCCACCACATAGCCTGTTACTAGCTGCTATGATGAAAATTAACCCTGTCCGAACCAAAACCAGCACAAACGTGCAGGTGGGAAGTAAGGCCAGAAGAATAGCTCTTTGTTGGGGTACATGAAGAGTGCTCAGGAGCTGTGGTGGCCCCATGCTTTTTCATCCTTCTTGGAGGATTGGTGTGCTGGGCTGTTGGAGGTGTGATTTCCCAAATGAGATGCTCCTCTCGGTTGGTTGGGCTCATTGGAGAGTGTTGCATGGACAGCCAAGTACCTGGGTCTGTGTTTGAGAGGAGGATGGCGCATTCTGTTCTGGTGTAGCAGAGCTGTTCTTTACCATCTGATTGACTTTAGTAGCTATTTGCTGGGTGCAGGAGTGCACTGGAGGCTGAAGAGCGTGGCCTTCTTCCAGATAGGAAGGGGAGATGCAAGAACGGTTTGTCTGTCTTGCATAGACTGGAAGACAGCAGGGACGTAAATTTCCAAAGGGGTAGACGGTGGTAAGGAAGAGTAATGAGAGCTCTTACCACAGGTCATGTCCATGTTTCATGTTCACCATGTTGTAGATGTGTAAAAATATATTGGCAAAGATGAAAACGAAAAGAAAAAAACACGTAAGGAAACCAAAGAAAAGGACTGAGTTCAGCATGACAAGGGTAGGGTAGGGTGAGGCATAAGAGAAAAAGATGGAAAAGAAGGATGAAAGAGAAAAAATGAAAATAAGAGAAAGAAAGAGAAATGAGGTGAGAAAGCAAGGAAAAAGCAAGAAAGAAGGGGGAGGGAGGGATGGATGATAGAGGATATTAGCAGCATCAACGACATTATCTTTACATGCAGAATGGGGTTGAGGATCTCAGCCTCCTCGGTTCTCAGGGATGCTGTGATGAAACATGGTGAGGTGTGCTGGCTTCAATCAGGACAGAGTTAGTTTTCCTCACAGTAGCTGGTATGAGCCTATGTTTTGGCTGTGCTGAGAAGAATACTGATAGCATAATGATGTTTTTAGTTGTTACAAAGGAATGTGTATGTCAACGTTCCTTTTCAGTTTCCAGTACTGCTGCTGTGTTCTCCACCAGCGAGTAGGCTGGGGATGTATGAGAATTTGCAAGGGGACACAGCATGGGCAGCTGACCCAAACTGACCGAAGGGATATTTCATGCCATAAAACGTTATGCTCAGAATGTAAGCTGGGGGATGGGCCAGGGGAGAGGCTCTCTTTCTGGCTCTGGCTCTTGGGCTCTCTGCAGATCTGGCTCTTGCCAGGGACTGCCTGGGCGTTGGTCTGAGGGTGGTGAGCAGTTGTATCATTTGTTTTCCTTTCCATTATTTTCATTACATATTATTGTTGTAATATTAGTAATATTAGTACTGTTAGTATTATTGGTACCATTATTTTATTTAATTTAATTTCAATTATTAAATTGTTCCTATCTCAACTCATGAGTTTCCTTGTCTTTTCCTCGGATTCTCTTCCCCATCCCACTGGGGAGGAGGGAGGTGAGTGAGAGGCTGTGTGGTACTTGGTTGCTGGCTGGGGATAAACCACAACATGAGGAAGAGGAAAGAGCTCTTGCCGTGTCCGTGCTCCATGGCGAGAGTGATGTAGTCACAAGAAAACACGTTGTTAATGGAGGCAATGAAGAGGGGAAGAGGGAAGAAGAGGAGGAAAAGAAAAAGGCAAGGGAGGAATCTATGGAAGTAAAAAGCAAGCAAAGAAGAAAGAATAGAAAGGATGGAAGAAGAATGAATAAAAAACGAAGGACGGAAGAAAGAATAAAAACTAAAGAAGGAAAACCAGAAGGATGAATAGGAAGGAAGAGAAGAAGGAAGAAAAGGAAGGAAGAAAGAATAGAAAGGGTGGACGAGATTACCAGCACGAAGAC
>NW_010261094.1:0-2380 GCF_000690775.1 Eurypyga helias
ACCATTCTATGATTCTATGTTACCTGCCTGACCTCACTGCTTCACCCAGCCTGCAATTTAGTATGGTCATCTCCCAGCAGTTTGTCACTGACAGGTTGTCACATCCAAATCTCCGAAGACGAGCTTGCCTTCAGACACATCTCAGCCATTCTCAGTCTTGTGCTCTTCTTCTGGGTATCATGCCAGTGTAGGAAATATCTTCCCCCATCGCTCCAGTCATTTCAAAGACAAAATGAGTTATGAAGTAGGCCTTGCTACTGTCGTCTTTACTTTTGAATGAAGTGTGGTTGCTTACTGGGTTATAGTTGATTTTTGCATTATTCATGAAAATACTCCTGTAACTTCATTAACATTTTCCTTGTGGGAGAAACACTATTCCCAACCTACCAGTCTGTGTGGGATAGCGTAATTATTTAGTGAGTTTTGGTTTCAAAACTCAGTGATCTAGATATGGCTGTCTCTGACCATTCCAGTGTCCCCCAGAGTCAGATGAGATTAATATCTTGCCAGAAAATAAAACTGGGGGAAAGAAAAAAACCAAACCTGAGAGCTTTCTTACACTGGGAACATTACCTACTGCGTGGGGGTTTATGTACATGCCATCTTCTTACATAGCTCAATATAAATACTATTATTTTCAATTTATAGTCTAGCTAATTTAATGAATAACCAGCTCAGGACTTATTTATGCTAATGGCTGGACAAACAGTAGCATGTGTCCATGTAACAAAGATTGACTGTAAAGCTACATCTCTTGAAAACAAATGCTTTGTTCAAGAGCAATTTTAAAGAGTTGTATTTAATTTTGGATTAAGAAACTGAAGCATGACTCTGTTCCTGCTTTCAGGTTAAGTGTTAGCAATATAGTACCTGACTTTTTTTTTTGCATTCCCACCATGCAGAGTATGTAAGTAGCTAAGATGCTTTCTAGAAGGTTTTTTTTTGCCAAAATTTTGAAGACTTCTCACATAATTATAAATACCCAGAATTACTGTAGAAAAAGGAACAGAAACAAACCGTTTAAACCAACATAATGTATAGCTACTTTTTAATTTTCTCATTAGTTTATTTAGCTTATTGCTATAATATTTCAGCTAACTCCCATTCAGGTGACCAGTACATGAGTGTTGTGTAAATTGAGTGTCTATAGCTTCCAGTATTTGCGTTACATCTTCCTTCAGTATGAGCCAGACATAAGATCAGTCTGTATTTGAGGCATGTTTAATACAACCCCCATTTAATGTCTTGTTTTGGAGAGAAGGACAGTTGTGGCTTTAAAAAAAAAAAAAAACACAAACCTCCAGGTGCTCTGTCATTATTCTAGGTTCTTTCTTTTTTTTTTTTTTCTTTCCCCCAGCCATAAGTGTACAGTAAATTGTTGGTTCTGGTATCTCAAGCTAGTGTGGCAGCCATGATGGAAATGTACTTGCAATTCATGGTGTCTTAGAAAGATAAACTTGAAGTATTTTATGTTGCTAAGTGAGGGAAAAAAGTTTTGTGGGAACCTACCAGTGAAGTTTAAAAGCCAAGGCCTGTAAAATTCTTTTTTGTATTTTATAATCTGACTTTATATTTCAAATGCAACTTGCTTTACCTCAAAATATCCCTTATTAACAGAGATTATTAATAAATGTTCTTTTTCATTATTTCATCTTTTACTGGGGTGGTTGGTAAGGGAATCTGGAGCACAGGTTATTTTTTTTCCTCTCTCTTTCCAGTTGACAGCAGTGACACTGGAAGAAACAGTTGGGCCCAGTCTGTTAATACATGGCTCTCCGTGGCTGATGTCACCATCACAATTTTGGATTTTTTGATAATGGGGTGGCCTACATGGCACCAGGCCTTCCTCCTTGGGTGGGATTCGCCTTTCTCAAAGGGAAGGCCGGTCTTTGCTCACAAGCTAGCAGGGCTCATTGGCAGAGCTTTAAACTAGGCTTGAAGCGGGAGCAGGATAATATCAGGCTTGCCTGTGGCAATGTAATGGGGATGGGGTGCTAGCAAGGGTCGTCAGCCTGTTGCTCTGAGACATGCTGGCTGCACTGCAGCACACTTGGAAATCTTACTGACCCCTGAGGTAATGGGAGCCAACAGGGAAACATCAGTGAAACACCTCAAGGGAATTAATCTTTGCTCCTATAAGAAGGTGGCATGGCTGACAGCCCAGCTGAAGTACTGGTCCACCAATGCATGGAACATGAGCAACAAATGGAGGAGCTGGAAGCCATGGTGCTGTTAGAAAGCTACAGCTTAGTTGCCATTACTGAAACTTGGTAGGATGAATCCCATGACTGGAGTGCAGCTATCGATGGCTACAGGCTGTTCAGAAGGGGCAGGCAAGGTAGAAGGGATGCAGGGGTTGCCCTCTGCATCAAGAAATGGC
>NW_010261094.1:2428-7193 GCF_000690775.1 Eurypyga helias
TAAAAAGCCAGTGGGTGAGAATCAGATATCGAGGCAGCAAAGGGAACCTTGTGGCTGGTGTCTACTCCCGGCTGCCCCAGCAAGGGGAGCCTATTGGCAAAGCCTTCTTACTGCAGCTGCAGGAGGCATCACGCTTGCAGGCTCTTGTTCTCCTGGTGAACTTGAACCACCCTCTCATGTGACCCCACCTGGAGTACTGCATCCATCTCTGGAGTGCTCAGCACAGGAAAGACTTGTTGGGACGGGTCCAGAGGAGGGCTACAAAAATTATCAGCGGGATAGAGCACCTCTCCTGTGAAGACAGACTGACAGAGTTAGGGTGGTTCAGCCTGGAAAAGTGAAGGCTCTGGAGAGACCTTATAGCAGCCCTCCAGTACTTAAAGGGGAGATTATAAGAAAGACAGTGACAAAATTTTTAGTAGGGCTGGTTGTGAGAGGACAAGGGGTAATAGTTTTAAACTAAAAGAGGGTAGATTCAGATTAGATATAAGGAAGACATTTTTTACAATGAGGGTGGTAAAACACTAGCACATGTTGCCCAAAGAGGTGGTAGATGCTCAATCCCTAGAAACATTCAGGGTGAGGTGGGAGTGGGCTCTGAGCAACCTTGATCTGCTTGAAGATGTCCCTGCTTGTTGCTGGGGAGTTGAACGCGATAACCTTTGAGGTCCCTTTCAGCCAAAACTATTCCATGATTCTAGGATTAGGTACAGGAACTGCAGTAGCAATTACATGAGGGAAGCAAAAGGATTCCGTGACACAGTGGTGTAAACTGAATAAGAACAACTTTTTTTCAGGGAACTTCGCAATAGTTTCATGGTAGGAATGGTCAGTGCAGTGCTTTTCTTTTTATTTACATCTTGTTCACCTGTTTTCCATTGTGTGCTTAGAATTGGAGATGTTACTCTTCATTGGGAACACATTGCAGAATTGCAGGTTCTACTGGTCCAAAGCGAGAGCCTTGCTTGTTACATTTTATGGTATCGAAGTTATTGAAAAGAACTGGACCAATTCCCAGATCAGTATTTGGAGCCATTAAACACATCTTAAACTGCATTTCAGTAAACCTGTAGTCCTGGGTGGGCACTGATCACCTGATGTAACAGTGCTGTTAGGTTCCAACTAATCTTTTTTTTTCCTTAGTGTAGAAATACCATCTCACTTGCAGGACTGTAACATCTCGTTTGAGTGACTTTTTTGTTTGTAAAGGTGGCATCTTTTTTTAAAGGAATAATGGAAATGTTCACGGTTAGGAATGTGCAAAGTAATGTCAGGATTTAGGTAAAACATAACTTTTTTTTTTTTTCCAAGACTGTATGTTCAATACTCAGTGGTTAGAGATGAACAACCATTGTAAATAAAACTCTGTGTGAAGAACTACTTTGAGTCAAAAGTGGTACAATAACCAAGGCTATTTTTGAATTAGTGTTTTGTAAATACCAGTTAAATGCAGTTTGGCTCGTGTGCTTGATGCCAATTTGGAACTGAAGGAAAATTTCTGTTCTCATACAGTTGACTAATTTGGTAATATCCAACAGCATAGAAACAGCATTACTGGCTTACTTAATTACAGTGTGTTTTCAGTTATGGAGGTAAGACTGAAAGACCTGTAAAAAAATATTTCAAAATAGTTGTCTCTTGATATGCACAATTCTTGTGGCTACAAAGCTCAGGAAATCAGCTGTTTTATCAGCTGATCAAGGTTAGTATATGAAGAGTCAGAATACTTTAAAAATTTGGAGAAGTTGAGAGAAGGAAAGTGAATGTGACAAGATCTCTGCAGATCTTCCTTGTCCTATTGCTTTTCCTTGAAAAATTTTTTGATGTCTGTAAGACCAGGTAAACACAGTAGATGAAGGTGAGCTGCATGTCTTTGGGCAGAAAACCCACTTTCAGAAAAATACTTTTGAGTTTTCCTTTAGCTATTTTTTCCTGTAACATGATGTGACATTGCTTTGCAGTGTGTGCTTGAAATAGTATTCAAAGACTGCTTGCCTCTTGACTGTGTACGGTTTGGGCCTTCCATCTTCAGGAAAGATGAACTCAAACTAGAATTTAAGATGAAGAAAAGGCATGTCAAAGGGATTAATTTCCAAGAAATGTGTGGAGAGATCTGAATTACAGGGGAGCTCAAGCAAAGGAAGAAGAGGTATTTGCTACTCAGGGATATGTTTAACGTAAGGATTAGAGAAAGATTTCTAACCACTAGAGCCAGAGAGTTATGGAACATCTTTCTAGTCGACATAAGTAAAACCACAAAAATATTTTCCCTGCTTTCTGAAAAGTTTCTGAAAGAGGTTATGTTATATATGGTGGAAGTACTGGCAGATTGGGAACGCTTTCATTTTCTGATGAAGTATAATTGTTTGCAAGAACCACATAACACTGATTTAAAACCTGTGACTTTGTTTGGTAGCGTTTACTTATTACTTTGATAGTAATTAGGCCAGTCACTGAGATCTTGTGCTACAATGTAAAGCATTTCAATAAAAGAAAAAAGCTGAGATCTGCTCTGAAGATGAGTGTTAAATGCAATACTTGGGAAATGGAGCCAAGAGTATCCTGGCTTTTTGGCACTTGGCTAAAGGCACAGTCTGTCTTGCATCAATTTTGTAAAACATAGGATAAATGACTATATAAATATATAGATCTTGGGAAGTCAGGTTTTCCATACCTATCTGAGCTGAAGTTTTGGTTAACTGGAAGTATGGCTGTGATACTGTCTTTGGGCTGCAGGGCTCAAATCTGGGACACTTGGTTCAGTAGCACCTAACTTCTCTTGTTTACCTGCTAAAGGAGAACACCACAGTGTTTGTACCCCTGATACCAGTGGCTTTCCCGTTGAAACGCATGCCCTGCTATTTTTCAATACGCTGTATTTGTATATGCTATCAACAGGAAGTTTTAAGGTGGGAATAACGGCAAATCTTGCCTTTCTGAATTTAGCATTCATGTAATGTGAGCTTTCTTTGAACCTTCACATCTGTTCATTTCAGTGTTTGAATTCTTGTAAAAATAGTTGTGGCACAGTCCAAGAAGCTGGAAACATGATTTCATTTCACTGTGCTTTTAAGTAGCAGCATGAAATAATTAGTATGGCATACTTTCATTGGTGGCATCCTGTTGACTTTTTATGAAAGACTTGAATTATAATAAAAGCAAGGAACAGAAGTTGGTTAGCCCAGCGCTGTCATCTTTGAGGGAGAGAAAAAGCAGCTCTGTTGTATATTTAATGGCAGATCCAGCATGTAATAGGTGTTCTGCTTCTACTTTTACCAACTATCCCCTTGGGAAGGATTTTTGACAGGAAAATTACAGGATTGGTGCCCACTCTAAGATTTATGCTGATAATTGAAGCTGCTTCTTCTCAATAAAGCGTAAATGCAGCTTAAATAACTAGCCTAAAAGGAAAGAAAGATTTAAAAAGAAAATTAAATAAATAAAAATGTGTAGATATGCGGAGGGATTATAACTTGGTTGTCAAGGCCATTTTATCCCTTAGGCAGTTGTCACTAAATCTGCAGTTAATGCTCGCTGTGTGCCAGTCAACTATTCATGCAACTTTTGTCCCTTTCCGCTTCAAGCAATTTAATGAAATTTTCTAAAGAAATTTTACTTTATAAAATAATATGATTTTTTTAAAAGAAGACATTTCTGTCATTGTTAACTCCTCTAATGATACCCAGCAAAGAAATTTAAAGGAATATGAGCATTCCTGGACTTTCCTGAGGACTTTTTCCCACCTAGGAGTTTCAGTTTAAGAAGGTTTAGAGGTAATTTTTTAAAACTTTTGTTCAGTACAGTACTTGAACTTAGTGTACAGTCACTTAAATATCAGTACGGAAAGCATGCATGGAGTGTATCTGGAAATGGTATTTCATTTATTTGTGGTGTAGGCCAGGCTTACAGAAACAATAGGAAGCTTGTACTATATTATGTGCTGGTTGGCTAGCATAATCTGTGAAAATGCAAACATGATACATACTAGCATATGCCCAAAGCTTGTTGTTTAAAATTCTGTACTATCTTGAAACATTTCACATTGAACTTGGATTTTTATATTTCCAGAGTGATGTATAACAATTGATTTTTAGATCTCTAATCCTTTGTTTCTGTGCCTTTCCTGCTAAAAAAAAGGTATAAATAAAGTACGATTCTTGTACCTGTCCTGGCAATTTTACCTTGGAAAGAGAGATCTAAAATTGGTCACCCCAGTTGTGAGGGCAGCAATATTGTATGAGAGGCTTTTCACAAAAGCTGTGTGGAACTTCAGTGTGAGTAGACACAAATGCAGTTTGCAATGACTGAGACATGCTCTCAGTGGAAACACCAGGCGTATGAGAGTGTTTTTTAGCTACTGCAGAAGACCAGTGTTGATTGGCACAATTTTCTTTTCTTGTACTTCTAGCTCTCCTCTCACTGGCTTTGGCCTGTGCCCTATGTCTAGGAGGTGCAGCTCTAAAGTAAGATTTTGAGTGATGTGCAGGGCTGGGCTGCGCAGTAGTTGGCAGCCCATGAGAGGATTCACAAGTTTTTTGGCTTCCATTATATCTGCCCATACTTGAGTTTTTGTCTCAGACAGCTGTTGTAGGTAAAAGAAGATACAGAGTGTAATTTCTTTTTTGCTTTAGGTATTACAAAATCTTGCAGTATTGTGACTATCTGAACAGAAATTGTCAAATAAAATCAATAAAATCTTTCTTACAATTCAGAAATACAGTCCTAAGTAAAATATTACTTATAATGCCATCCAGAGGGACCTTGA
>NW_010261095.1:0-34716 GCF_000690775.1 Eurypyga helias
AGCTCGGGGGGCCGGATCCCGCTCTAGATGGGATAAGCTGTAAAGATGTTTAGCTTTGAAGGGGATTTCAAAACAAGGCCCAAGGTGTCCCTCGGAGGAGCGAGTAGGAAGGTAAGGAACGGCGCCTGTGTGTCCCCGCGTTTGCGTCTGTGTCCGCTCCCTCGGCCCCCGCCTCTACTTGTACTATCGTTATTTTACCACTGGGCCTTCAGAAATGGGGGCAGCTATGACTAAGGTTTAATAGAGGGGAAGAACCCTCCCCTCCTGACGATGTGTTTGTCTCTGATCTCCCTCGCTCTGTGCTGTTTTTGGTTTTTTTTTTTTTCCCCCCGAATCAGGCCACACACCCCCCTCCAGGCTTGTAGTGTAGTAAGAATTGTGGGAAGCGAGGAAATGTCTCCTTCGCCCGTCCTCCCTGCAAGCAATCCGGTTTGTTGTGGCTGGCAGCACCTCCCGGGGTGTTCGTCTCCCGGGGTGAAGGAGGGAAGGAACCGGAGACCTCTGGTCCTTTCTCTCCAAAGGGAAAGGAGAGGTGGGGGGGAACAGCCTTACACAACTCGAGATCAATGCAGGTTGCTGGGGGAGCGTCGTCCACGTGAGCGAGGGGTGCTGGGTCACAGGTTTGGCTTTCGGCTTTCCTCTGCCAAGTTTAAGTCCAGTCGATTTGTCTGTGCAGGGTGAGTAGCAGTTAATTGTCTGCTGTAGCAGACTATTGAATCTCCTTGTGTTTATCGATGGGAAAGGAGCGGAGTGGTTTATGTAAATCTCGATTGGACAGGGTGGTCAAATGTTTAGTCAGACACTGAAGGGCATGGAACTGCCGAAGAACGAGAGAAAGGAAGGACAAAGTCTTTAGAAGTGGCCTGCTTTGTAAGGGCCACTTCAATTTACTGCCGAAATACTTGATTTCTCATGTTACCATTGGATGTGATTGTGTAGGAAGTTATTGAATGTTTTTGTTAGTATTTTTGAGTCTTTTGAATTTGAAAAAAGTCTAAGTTTTTGTTACTGTGCGCTGTAAGCAAGTTTGGCTCTCTGAAACTTAAGAGTTGGCAGTACGGTTAGGAAACTGAACTAAAATACCATACTATGTGATATTAATACCAGAGTGCTAAGTCATCTTCTGTTTATCTTAAGACATTTCAGTTCATTGGACTACATACAGTGGCATTGCATGAGTCAAAAATACAATGTTTTCCCCAGTTGAAATAGGAATTGGCAGAACAGGCCCTGGTCCTCACGTGTACCCTTTAGGTACTTTGCAACTTTTGGCACTAAGTTGCTAATAGTGTCATTTGCAGAACATGCTTCCTTCTATGGAAGCAAACAACTGTCATAGTATCTTCTTTCATACCTACTGAATTCTTAATGAAAATTCAGCAGAATCCTGTCTATTTTAATTATATGGGACAAATTTATTGTTAGCCAGGTCTATAAATTTCCAGGGGCAAATATGAAAAGGTGAAAGAAGTGGAAGCCGAAATTGATACATAACCTTCATTCCGTCCAATGCAGAGGTTGACGTTCGTGATCAGATTGGTACAGTCTGGTCCACAGATTTCACGATTTTGCATTGGTGCACTGAAGTGCTTGTGCTGCATCGATGCAAATCAGTCAGTTGCAGCTTTGGTTATATGGACACTGTAGAATGCCCTTGAAATAGCCGCTTATTTTTGGAAACTATGTACAGTACTAATGAAAGAACTTACTTAAACAATACTAAGAATTACTTTGTCAGATGTAATGTACTGAACTTCTGTGTAAATGTACTCCAGCAGAGATTGGTGTAGCAAGTGTTTATGTGGGTTCCTTGGGCTTCTCATTATCTCAGGTCACAGACTCCTTGTGATCATGTTTCTCATACCTATAGGCTTCAGTTCTACAGGAGGCTGATTTGTAACCTGTTTCAGCTTTCTGTGCACATGGTGGAAAAAAAAAGTGCTTTGACAACTCCCCTTGCCCTCTCAAATGTGTATAATTTTAGAAAGATAATGTGTAGTTCCATCCCTGCACCTCTGTGATGCTCTTAGCTGGGTGCTTAGTACTGCCTGTTTTGATTCCTTTGGTGGAATAAAGCACATCTCAGAAATACTGGTGCAGGCTGTATGCATGTGCTAAGAATAACTCTTGGCCCAGTTTCAGGAAGTTTCCTGAATGTTGTTGCACCTGTGTACCTACATTAGCAAAACTCTTCCAGTATGAAAGCAGGACTCCAGTTTGAGGAGCTAGTCAGTGCTAAAGACGCTAGCAGTCTTCCTGATGTGGATACAACCCTTCTGATAGTCAGGTTTGCCGATGGTTTGTTTTGGAGTAGTTGTTTTGCTAATATAATTGCAGCTGCAAGCAGTGACCGTGCTGGTCACAGGTCACATGCGTTGACACCCTGACATTGCCACGGGTGTTGGTAGTGTTTACTTAGGCCTGGTGAGGGGTCCTATCAGTGCAGACACAACGATGGAAATACATGATGGGGGACTTGTGGCATGATGGCAGTTGGAAAGGTAGTGTGCTTTCTCACCACTAATACTGATGGCATTTTTGAATTATGAAAGCAGAGTGCTTCTGGTTTGTTTTTACACCGTTGACATCTTATGTTCATGTGTGTTATGGTGGTCTGAATTGCAGATACTGTAGAGAGGCACTTCAACCAAACATTTGCCAAAAAAGTATCACCTATTTTTGTTAAAATCCTGATTCCAAAATGAATGTTCTCTAAATGGCTATCCTTCTTGACTGATCTTTCAGAACATTATGGTAGTATTTTAATATTGCATTGTACATAAGTGTAAAGTGGAGTGTGTTGTCAGTGTTTGGACTTTTTACTCTCCATGTCTACTCTCAAAAATCTTATTCATTTGTACTATTTGCATGAGCTGTGCATTTGTTTGAGGCTATATATACTGGTTTTATTTACAGTGGATAAGTTAATTTTTGTGGTGCCTTTTTTTTTTTTTTGGGCGTGCTTATTGTCACCTTAAAAATATGATTCCCTTCTTTATGAGGTTCTTCAAAAGTTATTTTCAGATTTAGTTTTAATTATAACTGGCAAAACTTTTTTTTTTTACTTCTGAAGTCAAATAGCCTTCAAAAATGAGCACTGTTATTGGAGTTCAGTATGAGAACATCTTGAATTACTGATGGACTCTTTGTACAGGACAGCAATTGTTGCCTAAAAGGCTGAGGCTGCAGAATTTCTGTGATGTGTCAGGCCTGAAAAGAGGTGTGTCTGAAGAGTTGGTTTGGGGTGCAGTCCGGAAGGAGCCAGCCCAGTCTGTGCAGTGGACTGGCACAAGATGGTTCCTCACCTGGGTAGTTCCCTGCCCACCCTTTGTGTCCCCTAGAGGGAACATATTTCTTCAGAGTGGAGTGTCACCATGCCTTCTGGTGGCAGCTTTAACTAATTTTATCATGAGGCTGGACTCTTGGTGACACACTGCCGAATCTGTTTAACTGTGTCAGCTTGTTTTGGTAAGATCAGGCCTAGAGTTCCTTTATTGATTTTACCAGCATTAAGAAAAAAACAAGGTACTAGTCGTTCAGTACATTCATGCAGGGGATCCCCATGCCTGTGCTGAGAGGTACGAGGGGCTCTGTAGCTCCACGTTACTCGTTTACGTTGTGAAATGTATTTATGATATCTTGTAAGCCTTTTAACCGGAAAAAAGGGTTAAAAAATATGAAGGCAAATTTACAGTATCACTTGAGATATCTAATGCATGCTTTTAAAAATCCCAAGTAAAATAGAGTATTTTAAAATTATAACACAATATGGGATTTTTTAAAAAATCTTCATTTTCAGGAATTTGTAATACAGATTACAGATATGTAATACATAGACGAAAGTGAAACTGAAACCAACTTCACTGAGTTTCTGTTTGGGTTTTGTTTTTGTGGAAGACATGGAAAATTAATAATGAACAAATAGTGATGACTCCATCTGTATTTTAAGAAGTTTCTTCATATCTTTTTATATGGACTTTTTAAAGAATCTGTATGTTTCCCTCCCTCACTCTCAGCTCAGGTGCAGAGGTAGAACTGCAGAAGTACCTTGTTTGCTCTTTGCTGTCATGTATTCTGCTCATGAAATAACTTCTTGTGGAATAAAAATCAATGATTTAGAAACAGTGGGCTGTAAGAGTAGCACTGTATGGAGAGATCTGCACAGGTTGGCATTGTTTATGGGGATAGATGTAAGTTGGATTTAAGCAATGATGGGACATTTGAAGAACAGTGTTTGTTTCTCTTACTGATTGAGGAAAGTTGTAGATAATTTCAGGTAGGAAGTATTACATGTTTTATATAAGTTTTATTATATCTTATTTGAACCTACACCAGGTCACAACTGATACGAAATGCTGCTAGGGATTTATAGCACAGGATTTCTAGATTACAATTACAAATTTACAATTTGGTTTGGAATGGTGAGAAAGACTTGCAGTGCTTTGCTCCCTTCCCATAAGGCACATGCAAGTGTCCTTGTGGTAGTAGATAACTTCATTCTGTGTTTTGTCCACAACACTGAAATGTAAAAGCCCAGATCTTCAAATACTGTTTGGATATCAGATCTGTGGTGTGGAAAGACCATCATGCTGTAAAATAATGACTGTAAGTAGGAATCTGTATAATTAATGCATACTAAATTCTTGTGGATTTTTTTTTCCCTCATTGACGTTTAAAATTCTGTTCATTGAAAGGAAGCTACAAATAATGGAGTTGTAGTTAGCTGACAGCAGTGATTACACTGTTATTTTCAGTTATGTGCTATTTTCTTTCTCCAGAAAAGAGAAAATAGTCATGTCCTGGTTCCACTGTGTGTGGCTTTGCAGCTACCGTGATAAACGTGGCTCTAGATACTCCCTGTGTTCTGTGGAAACATTTGAGCTAAAGTGCTGAGGTGTTTTCTAGCAAGCACTGTGACATCGATTTCGGTGAAGCCAGGCTCTCCCTGGCCAAATGCATCTTTCTGGGCCTATTTTAAGTACTTTAGAACACCTTCTTCTGGAAGATGGTCTTTTCTACGTATAAAATTGATCATGATGTAAATAATCAGAGGTTTGAAGAGTCACAAACTGGTTTAAAGCAGAATTTTTCAAGCTGCTGAACATGTTTTACTCAGGCTGGCTGAGCTGTGTGTCCATTGAAATACAGGTTGTCTAGGTTCAGTTCAAGACATTGTAAGTCTTTTAAAATGCTATTTTCTTTTAATATTCAGAAAAAAACCCCCAGTGGAACTGGAGTTTATCTTGTCTAAAAATGTTGGGAACTAGAAACATCGTTGCGTACCGCTTTGGAGGGGGATGTCTCCCAGTGTCCACCTTTGATGTCTACAAATGAATACTACAAAGTCTTCCTTGTATTTGCTGAACTTACTATCTATACTAATTATGTAATTGCTTAGGTCACTTCTTTTGCTTTGGGAGTTACTGATTTTTTTGTGGTTCAAACTAAATTCAGCTATAAAGTCATGTTTCTCATTTTAAGGAAAGAAAAAAGATGCAAGTTCCATGGTTTTGTAGATAAAAACCATACAAGATTTTATAATTGTCCCCGGAAGTTAAAAGATGAAGTGCTTATATGTTTTTCCATGAAAATTTCCCAAGAGTCATGCCTTGGACTTTCCATGATCTATTGTAATGTTACATAAAATAGAATTCTTAACTGACAAAGGAAAATAAACCCCTGTTTTTAAAAACAAATCTCAAACATTTATTAATAACATTTAATCTTTTGCATCAATGGTTCTTTCTTATTTTTTAAAATGTGCTCACTGTTCAGACAGTACCCAAAAATAATTACTCAGTTTCACATGGCATCTAGCATATTTAGGTTTTAAATTTACTTGTGTGGAGCTAAGATAGCTTAATTAATATGACTGACCAGGAGTGTTCAATCTCAGACTTTAAGAGTCAACAAATACTACAAGTATTTGAAAACAATTATTTTTTAGACTTTTTTTTTTTTCTCTGAAGCTGAATTTTGAGCCAAGAGGGCTAAAAGTTTATTATCACTCTCAATGTAAGGTATTAAAACGCAGGACAAAAAGAATTGTAATCATTGTATTTGTTACTCAGGCTTTGTCTAGGATATGTAAAGGCTAGGAGTTGTGTAGACATACTTTTGCAACAAAATAGCATATTTCAGCAAAACGAGGACAAGAAAGCAGTTTTAATTTTTTTAAAAATTACATATTTAAGTGGAGTTTGAAGCTCTGACATTGGCATTGTTACACTGCTGGATGCGGCTGTTCTCATCAGCTGGGCTGTTAACAGCAATGCTGCAACTTTGAACTTTGCTGTGATGGTACACAGCAGTTTTATGCTGATGTATAAATTAACATTTTGCATAATACCTAACATTTATTTGATGGTAGTCACAAGCTTTCCTTTCTGTATACTGTCCACCATCTGCTTCCTTGTTTTCACCTCTTCCCCCTACTCTCTTACACTTTGAGTCATCATCCTTGTCACATTGTGTTTTGCTGTTACATACTGTTTCTTTACTTGCTTCTTTGTGTCGTGCCTCACATTTGGTGAAGAAAACTTCCCACATCGGGCTGTTCGAGGTCGTGCAGCTGGTGCGCTAGAGCCTGAGGTTCGTTGGCTTTACCAGTATCGTCTGCTGTACTACACGTGGCATGAAACACATGGGCAATGTATTCCCTGACCTGTGCTTCGGAGGTCTAGCTCCTGAAGGAAGAAGACTATATCACACAAAATGTTGGGGGTTTGGTTCAGTAAATGGCTTTTTGCTCTTTTTCGGTTAAGGTTGAAGGAATCAAGACAAGCTAGTGCTTCATTCCCACTAAAGTGGGGGTATGGGTATGTGTAACGGGTAACAGGTTTGAGTTGAAAGCACTTAGCTTTAGATCAGGAAAAAATTCTTCACGGAGAGGGTGGTGAAGCACTGGAACAGGTTGCCCAGAGAACTTGTGGGTGCCCCATCCCTGGATGTCTTCAAGGCCAGGCTGGATGAGGCTTGGAGCAACCTGGTCTAGTGGAAGGTGTCCCTGCCCATGGCAGGGGAGTTGGAACTAGATGGTCTTTAAGGTCCCTTCCCACCCAAACCATTCTGTGAAATGTCTGCCTGCCTCCCTTGACAGGTAGACTTGATACCTCATGTCTGCCTGTCTGGCAGGTGAAGGAAGAAGATAGCATGACCATCACAGAAGTGAGGCAAGGGAGATAGAGAGTAGGAATGAGCTAGGTGTGATCTTTGGAAGTCACTGTCAGCCGATGTGATCACTATGGGCTGTGCGGGCAGGAAGAGGTGGTGGAGCAGTGGCTGTAGTTGTCAGCAGTCATGTGACCATATAGATGGAGGCTGTCAAATGTACATCACTTACAGTAGTGCCTTTGTCATTCACAACCAGCCACTGAGCAAGCTCTTTTTCACTGTTCTGGTGATTAAGAGGTAAGTCAGGGGGCATTTCGGAGATGACTATGCAGTTAACTGTCCTTAAGAAATAATGTTGTTAGAAGGCCCTTTGTAGGCAAAGAGGAGGATTATTTCATAATTATTTTAATCTCCTTCCCACAGCAGGTTTATTTTTTATTGCATATTTACTGCTACTTTTTAATTTCTGAAGAGACAGTGCATTCCAGTTGCATTGAATAACTCTGAGATACATTTTTCTTGCATTTAATTTAAATATATTTGTTACCGTGCTTATGGTTCCATTCGTTTCTGATTTGTGTGTGTCTGGTGAACAAGAACAACAGTATTACTTGACCTGTAGTAATTTTTTTAAAGGTGGTATGTACTTAGCTGAATATTTTATTCACTGCCTAAAGACAGTTCCTCTATTGTATTTAATTTGTACTTTAACAAGTTGGTGTTTTTCTTTACGAATACTCAATATCTGACATTGACTGAAAGCTTAAAGTTTTGTTATGTTCTTAAAAGTGGATTGGTTTAAAAAGGCCTTGCTTCAGAGACCTGGTTCCTGATCAGTGCAAAGCTGGTGATAATGTGAAGATATGTTCCCCTCTTATATCCCACCCCCTCTTCAAATACTTAAAATTATGTTTCTGATAAGCTCCCTGGCAATTTATTTTCCTTTATCTACTAATCCCTTGCATTTACTGTGTTTGGGGTTTTTTTTGGGTACCATTCTCTTTTCCACTTAAATGTAGCAATTTGCCTTCCCTTTTCTGTACATTCCTTTGCTTTTTCTTTCAGTCTGCCCTGAAGGGTGAGGGCAAATTCAGCAACATTACTTCTAAGCAGAAATGCTCTCTACATGGTGCTGCCCACGGAATGAAACTCTCCAAGCACATTGAAGAGATGACGCTGATCACTTTTAAATGGGAACGTTTTACTAACTTTAATGCATTGGCTATCAGCTGTTGAAAAAGAAGTAATAAATTTTAAGAGAGTCCTGAAACTTTAAGCCATCTATTGGTTATTTCTTAATTTAGTACATTATTTTGTCTTTTGTGTGTGAGGTCAGAACCTCTTGCCTCATGTTACCAAGCAGACCTGGAGCCTTTCCTACTGCTTGAGTGGAGATACGTCGTCTTATGTATAGATTATGTTATGATTTGTTTATACTGTGTTTAACACATGGAATAACCCCTGTCTTTAGAGGGCAATAGCTGTAGTTAGTGGTGTCTTTGGCCATAAATACTGTCTTTAGAGGAAAAGATGGTTAACCTTCTTGTGGGATATTTTTTTTCTTTAAGCTTGCTCCAGTAAATGATATGAAATACAAACCCAGTTTTACATTCCCATTTTGCATCTGTGTTTTTCTTTTTTCATTCTCTCTTGGTGGTCTGTGTTAAAGTATTTTCTGTGGTAATGAAACCAGGAGAATCATGACCTTACTTCCCCTGTATTCTTCTGTGTCCAAAAAAAAAAAACCCGCAGAAGAGTTTTGTCCTCAGTTTTTGTATCTGTGTATAGACATTGCAAATATTCAGAACAGTTGTTTTAGATGTGGGTAAGTATTTCATAAACATTTGTTTGCCAACTTCAAATTCATTTTCATGTATTTAGGTACAGTACATTTTCAGCTTGACTGAGAAAAAAAGAGTTTTTATATGTGTAGTAGAAACAAAAAATCTTGTCTGTTTCCTTAAATCTTGTCTGTTTTAGACTGGATTTGGGGAGGTACCAGGGTGCTTTCAACTCTCATTGTCTGCAGTGGGAGCTGAATATTCATCAAAAATGAATTAATTTGTATATTTCCTTGGAAATGCCACAGAACCATCCATCTTGCAAATAAAGCTTTGTTTATATTTTGTAATGTGTGTACTGATTTCAGATTGTGCTTTAAAATCTAATGCCCAGGTTTTCTGTTGTAATGGCCTCAGAGGCCTTGTGAATAAGTATCTGTTCTTTTCTTTTTCTCTATTGGAGAGACCACTTCCTGAAAGTTTTGGTTTGTAGCCTTACTTTGGGTGAAGAGTTCAAAATTTTAGAAGACAAATTCCTACCATTTAGATAATGTGGCTGTTTTGACATATTTTTCCGGACAAGTTTTGATGAAAAGGATAAGTAAATATAAGAGCTTGATGCTTTTTGCAAGTCAGGCAAAAGCATGAGACTTTGGGACAATGGTATGTGATTACTTCAAACGTGCCACAACTTGCTGTATGCACCTGGGCCACTGACTTAGTACGCTCCGAGCAAGGAAAATGCTCCATAAACATGTGGTACTACATGTGGGTTGGGAACCTGTTACGTTTCAGCTCCCCCATTTGTAAAGGGGTGGTGTTTACCTAGATTGTTGGGATGGTGAGAACACAAACCTGGACAGGGATCAGTACAGTTTGCTGCTGTTTGCCCATTGCTTTTCTTTTTACATAGCTTCCCTTGTCACTGTGCTTTTGAGAGGGCTGCATTGCATGCATTTGTAACAGCAGAAAATGATAATCCCTTCGTTTTCTCCAGTGTTTGGTGTACTACACATAATGGACGATCCCCAAAGTGAAGACTAGATTAAATATGAACACATTTGAGTCTTGTGTTTGAATGAAAATGCAATTGTATCTTTATTTGTGCTTTTTAGGAAGAAAAGGCTTCTCTCCTGCATCGTACTCAGGAAGAGAGGAGAAAACGAGAGGTAAAGTAGACTGTAAGCGTTTGCATGCACACTGGAGTTTTCTTTGATGTAGTAACATTTGCAGTCCAAAGTACTTTATTCTCCTGCAGTTGTACTTACCCAGGGGTGTTTTCAGTTTGCAAGTTCCACATAGTCTTCCAGCTTACTACAAACTGACTGCTTTTAAGATACTTCCCAGAAGTGATTTTCATCTCAAAAGAAGGTAGTTAAGCATGAACTGGGTGCAAAGGGATTTTTTCCTTTAATTTTGGTGCTCATTGGATCTAATTTTTGTTGAGAAAAGATGGGTATTGGATAGTAAATTGCATTTTTTTTGCCTTGTTCATAGTCTATTACTACAGGTTAGTCTCGGCAGATTGTCTTCTGCTCCTGGTTTGGCTATGGTTTCCTTCAGGAATTCACTTCCTCAGTGTGTGCCTCGGTTTTGTGGAGGTAGAATCAAAATTACCATATTTGAATGCATCTAAAGTGCTTTGAAATCACCTGATAATTGAGGAGCAATGAGAAGCAGTGGTGAGGCTGATGTGTGAGACTTGAGGATATCTTAGTACTTGGCTTGAGATGGAAGTTTACTGCCATGGGTAATTCAATCTGGAATAAGCATTGAAAGAAAAAAATACCATTTTAAAAAGAATAATATAAGTGACAATATGAAAACAAAATTTAGTAATGTAGAATTAAAGTATATATATACACATTTTTTTTCCTCTCTGATATGAGTAGAAACAATTTTGGTCTTAAAAATGATTTTAAAAGTGTAACTATGTAGTTTTCAAGCTAATCAAGAAAACAGCTGTTTGGTCCTTAGAGATGTATTTGACCTTTGTGAGATTAAATACAGGTTCTGCAGTGGCTCCTCTGTTTCTGAAGATAATTACTGCTTTTTTTCTTTCCAACCTGGATGTATAATTACAGACCAAGTTTAAGTATGAAGTTACTGGGGTTTCACCAGATAGTTCAGAATGCTGTGTTATGAATCACATTTATGATCAGTGAGTCCTTACCGACATAAGCAGAAAGATTTTCTTCTCGCTTCATAAACCTTTTGCCATACATCAAAATAACCCACTGAGTTCCTTAATCCTGTCTGCTGCGTGGCTGATGCAGTCACGTATCTGTGTATGTGCACACGTACTTGCGACGGTTTTCTGTGGCACGTATCAGATTGTCACAAAATGAATGGCACCTCTGAGAATAAAATCAGTTATGGCTTTTAAAAAAATGCCTGTAGCAGAATCTTAGCAGTGACCTCAGACTTAAAACCTTTGCAATTATGGGTCACTAATTGACTATTATGTATTCTAGAATAAAACCTGTATCTAGAGAAAAGGAGAACGTGCTTACTTTTTATTCAGGCATTGCATTCTGATTATGAAGAGACAATGCCTCTCTCTAATTGAAACTCTCTCCTGCTTGCCCCCATGCTGTGTGCTTTTACTGTTAGATATTTTGGAGAGAAAAATATGCTTTGGCCTATCAAAATTTTAATTTTGGTCCACACTCTAGAGGTAATTAGTGTCTTTCAAGTATATGCATATTCAGAGAAATTCCTTTAGGAACCGGGGGTTTGTAAGAAAACCAGAATAGGCATCTGATAGCAAATTCATCTGGTGTTTCTCCGGTCAGTTCAGGTTACACTCTGAAGTTGGCTGTGTCTTTATGGCAAAATAAATTAGAAATAATTGTTTTTCGAGTTCATAGATTTCATTCAAATACATGTGGGAAAGGTCACATAAACTTGAAAAATATTTTTGGCGTTTTGTTTGGTGGCTTCAGAATTATGGACTCGTAGTTCAAGGATTGAATAGGTTAAAATTTCTCTTCTCAAAGCAGGCTTCTCTGATTTTTGCTCTCTGATCTTCCTATTTTCCCTTCCTCAACCACTGCTGTGTAACTCTAGGTTCATGATCAACTGCTTGATTCACTTCCCTCTTTCATGCCCTAAGAAACTGTGTGGACATTATTAGAAACCAAATTAAAGTAGCCACTTCCCTTAGATGTTTACTGTGATGGGATGTGCTGGGGGTGTAGTCAGGGGACTTATGAGTGATCTTTCCATGGTACCTGAAGCAAGAAGGCTTTCAGTTCCTCAGAAAGTGAGCGAGCTGTAGTAAAGGGATGATTTTAACTGCTCTTTCTAGCTACTACATAAAATGACTCACTTTATGTCTGGTTTGAAGGAGAGAGCAAGAATTTTTATTAATTTCCTTATTGTGCTCCTGGGCTTCAAGCATTAAGCCTCATTTTCCTTTTGACAGCAATATTATCTCCAAATAAATTTTTTTTTTGTAGTTTATATTTTTTTCCCTACAAGCTGCACCAGGCTCATAATACTGGTATATTATTTGAATGAAAACAAGCAGTTCTTCAGTGTTAGCTCTTCTATGCAGAAAGAGGAATGGTGTAATTGAATTTGAATTCAGCGTTTTAAGACTTTGTCTAATAAAATACAAATGTGTTTCTTTTGATTTCTGTAGTATTACATACTTATTGAGTATTAAAAATTCTTTTACAATATCTTAATGGTAAATTCACAATCAAAAACATAAAAAGCTTTCTCACCGATATATGTGTATCAGATGCAAACCTTCAAACACTTTATTTTACTCATGATTAATGCTTAATTTTCATTTAAAAAAAATCCTTTTGAATACAAATATATTTGATAAAATTGTAAAAATTAAGAGTCAGTTCCACAACATTGAGTTTGATTTTCGTGCTTTGCTTTACAGGAAGAAAGGCGGAGGCTGAAAAATGCAATAATAATCCAGTCATTTGTAAGAGGGTACAGAGACAGAAAACATCAAGTAAGGACCTACTTATTTACAATGATGTAAAACAGTTCTGCTGAAAACAAGACTTTCTAGTAATAAATAATTCCATTGAAAAAATCTTCACCTTTCTGAGTATTGTGAGTGCCCATAAAACGCAAGGGGTTTTCCCCTCTTGTCATTTTCATTTGAGCCTCAATATTTTAGTAGATGGACGTTTATTCCGCAGAGCATTTGTGTGACAGTGGGCTCCAGGGAGATTACGCGATGGTTTTTTGAGCTGACAAAGCCTATGAAAAGTTTGGTATCAGCAGCTTTCACACACCAGTGGAGCTTTTTTGCCAGTATGACTAAGGTGGTAGTGCGAGTCAAAAAAATGTTCTAAGTTGCTGTTGGATAAATGATACTCAAAGAGTTGTATCTGTTTAAATTTTCTAATATTTATTGATTAAACTAGAGGAAAATGTTCGATGTGATGTTCTTTATTTGAAAAGCAACAAATTTGTTGCAATGTGTACTCTGTACCAGTTCTGGGCTCCTCAGCTCAAGAAGGACAAGGAACTGCTGGAGAGGGTCCAGCGCAGGGCCACTAAGATGATGAAGGGCCTGGAGCACCTTCCGTATGAGGAAAGGCTGAGAGAGCTGGGTCTGTTCAGCTTGGAGAAGAGGAGGCTGAGTGGGATCTTACCACTGCTTATCAGTATCTAAAGGGGGGCTGTAAGGAAGATGGGGCCAGGCTCTTCTCAGTGGTATCCAGTGACAGGACTGGGGTCAATGGCCATAAACTGGAAAACAGAAAGTTCAACCCAAACATGAGGAAACATTTCTTCCCTGTGAGGGTGACAGAGCCCTGGAACAGGCTGCCCAGAGAGGTGGTGGACTCTCCTTCCCTGGAGACTTTCAAAAGCCGCCTGGACTTGTTCCTGTGTGATTGCTCTAGGTGATCCTGCTCTGGCAGGGGGCTTGGACTCAATGATCTCCTGCCAACCCCTACCACTCTGTGAATCTGCAAATCTTTGAATTACAGAAAGCAATTATGGCTTTATGATGCTGTATGTATATTTTGATCTCTTAACAAGTGTGTTGTATTCATTTTACTACTTTGGATGGGAAACTGAAATGGGATTTTAAAAATTTTGCATCTCTGTTTCAACCCATATCCATTATTGATATATTGTTGCTTTTTTTTTTTTTTTAAGTACTCTATCCAAAGAAGTGAATTTGATCGCTGTGCTAATTTGGCCCAGTCTGGAGGAACCTTTTCCACTGCTAATGGAGCTAATTTGACCCTTTTAGTTCGTCAGTTACTCTTTTTCTATAGACAGAATGAGGATTCTAAGCGTTTGGTGAGTACTGTTACATATTGTGATATGTAGTACTTAATATTTGATGCACTTTTGAAGTATTCTTTCACTTAGAAGATTTTGAGGGATGCAAAAAAGGCTTTGAGCACTTAGGTGAATTCACTTAAGAATTCTGGTGTTTGCTGGCTTACATTCTCCTGTACTCTACTGTTTTTTATTTAGACAGAATAACTTAAAATCACATTTTATATATGCACACTCACATGCACACCATTCCATTTCATCCATGGAATGAAGCCTGTGCATATTGTTCATGGTAATTTATTAAAAATAATATACTTGTTAAAAAATTTAATTTTAATACACTGGTTTCCACTTAGCACTCCAATCATTCATAAGGTGTTTGGGATTATTTTTTCCTCCCTCACTGGTCAATAATGCTGGCTTATCAATTACAGAGTCACTGCAAACTTCCCAAATGTACGAGTAACTATGATTTATGACAGGTATTAATAATGGCTATTACAGAATTATGTCTGTTTAACAAGAAAAAAATCAACATAAATTTTTGCAAGGCTAAAGTTATTTATAAGTCTAATTCAGTCTTAACTTTGAAATTTTAGCACTAGCTGTTGTGTAGTTTGTTGTGTAACAATTTTTTTTTTTCCTTAGCTGAACACTGTTGTCTTACTTTGTGCTTTTTAAGTCCTCCAGAGGTATCCAAAACAGGATGGAAACATTACTGCGTTGCCATAAATAATACAGCTTGTTGTTACAAACAGTGAATTTGTGCATATCTTTTCCCAGGTCTGGATGTGTCAGAATTTAATTAAACAGAGTTCTCAGTTTGTCAAGCAATTGGATGGTCCGGACAGACTTACTTGCTTATTCCAAATAAAAAGACTGTTGGGGCTGTGTTGCAGGTAAACTCTCCTTTTCTACATGCTACTGTCCAAAAATGTTCAGAAGTTATATGGGGCACTTGTTTCTTTTTGCAGCAGGTGAAATATTAAATGTAAATCTATTTTACAGAAAGGACTGTTTACATTAAATATATATGTAGGCCATGGTAAGGATACTTGTTCCTATGTAAGAACAATGGAGTGTTCTTAAGCTCTGTTGGCTTTCAAGTTCAGCATGTGCTTAAGGGATACCCTGCCTAGGGATAGGCTTAAGTATGTTCTCAACAGTTCGCATATAACAATATAATTATCGGTCCTGTGGAAACCAGAAGGTTTTCTTGGGAACTGATAGTGATTAGAAGGTATTTGAGTTAAATGTTCCAAGGTTATGCTTCGGATATGTTTTGTTTTAAAACTGATATTATTTAAGATGCCTTTCTTCACCCTTCATTTGGAATTCAAGGCATGTTAAGCAGTTACATTACTGGCTTCAGCAGTACATTTATTATTTGTAGTGGGAGGGTCACAGGAAGGTATATCTATCAAGGCCACTTGAATAGCTGGCAGCTAAAGCCTAGTTTTAGAAAACAGTGTATTTGGTCTTATCAGTAATAGGAACTAGTTGCACTCTCTTGTGCTTTATAACAGTGGTGGGTGGTGTTTTTTTTTTTCCTTTTAGTGTTGAGGCTTTTCTAGAAAATTGTTTCATTCAAGTCACTGAACCTTGTGTTCTTACAGTTGTGTATACTGTGTGTGTAATGTAGTGACACCTGATACTAAAGAAGGCTTGAGTGGTGGGCTTCAAAGTCTGTGTACAGTGGAGCACAGCTGTGGTGTCACTGACTTGAATTGTACATTTTCACTACAGTTGAAAGTGTGGTTGTGTAAATGCAGCTCTGTTGGTGTTCCCACTCTCCCTGATTGGGTGATGTGGGGAAACAAAGGAGTGGATGAGCTGTCCCTGCCTATCCATATAGAACCAATGGAGGAAGAAGCTCTTCGTAACATTACCTTGCCAGCCTGATGATGGGTGTCTCTGCTTGCTTTCTGAGCTACTTCATTTTTTTTTTCTCAAAAGCCCAGAAAGCAGGCAGTGGGACAGGTAGCCAAAAGAGCGTTTTGCTGGGATAAGTTCAGATTTATGAGAAGCTTTAACTTTTGATGCTGTGGAAAAAAAGGAGACCGTGTAATGTCGTAGCAAAAAGTGGTAGTTTGATTGCAGCTACATCTGCAAGAAAGGTCTTGTTGTCAGAGTATCTTTTTTTCTGTTTAGTGAAATGTCTTAGCTGTGGTGTCAAAATAATTTTTGCTGATAGGTCCCATCTTTTTGAATGTCTGGGGAAGAAAGCACATTGTTCGGGCAACTATGCCTATATACATGTCCTACTAACAAATCCCTTTAATTCTAAAGAGACTCTTAATCTTCACCATTTCTGTTATTACTGGTAGTTGTTTCATAAGCAATTTGCTAAAATGATGGGGATGGTAGTATTTTTAATATTTCAGACTGCAATCAAGGGCATATTGTTTTAGTTACACATCTGACGTTCGCCAGCATTTGTTCCCAGCCCATAGTGCTCTGGGGCCTTCATGACTTCATTTTTAATATGTGTAGTAATACATGTTGGAAAAACATGTGTTATTCTATGCTTCTCTTCCAGTTCATACAGTAGACCTCCAAACTGTCAAGTCACTGAAAACAAGAATTTAGTAGGATTTAAAGAGAGAGTGTCGTATTCATAGAAACCCTGAAATCAGGAATTACTCTTATAAAGGTGCCAACAAAAAGATGTAGTTAAACTACTGGGAACACTTGAAAAGCAAGTAGAAATAAGTCATTATAAGGTGAATGTGGAAAGTTTGTAGTTGTATTTTTAAACCAGTGTGCATATGCCTGTGGTGAAATAAGAAGTATCTTGTAAAATAATTTTGATTTCATTTAATTTACAGATTATTGCAAAATTGCAAAGATGACAGTCTGAATGTTGCACTTCCTATGAGAATGCTTGAGGTATTTTCATCTGAGAATACATATTTGCCTGTTTTACAAGATGTCAGCTATGTGACATCATTAATTGAACAAATTTTGCACTACATGATTCAAAAAGGTGAGTAGCAAGAAACTAGAAATTTGGTACAGAATGTGCAATACCTAAAGACCATGTTGTTTATTCACGTTTCGCCTTTAGCACAGACACGATGATTTAAGTGCTGCATACACTAACCTGTACATTAAATGGATATTTTGCTTGTAATGAGATGTTGGAGAAATTACGTTGGAAATTCTGTTTATAAATTGAATATTCCACTAAGTTACTTATACAGATTTTTACCATGGATTTTGAGAGTAGGTGGTTATTACCTAACTAAAGTTGTGTTCCAGTAGCTGTTTACACGCACATGTGCACATGCACACACACCGTGGCGTATCTGAGCTTTAGTTGAGTAAAAGCTGGGCAGTACTGTTCACTGTAACTACTAACATTTGTTATCACCGTAAATTGGCATTATGTTTTCATCCCGCTGACACTACAGACACCTTAGCAAAGAGATGGTGACTTAGATTTTCTTTCCCTTGTACCATCGTCAGCAAAACTGTTTGCTAAACTGCAGTCAGCTGCACCTGTACAAACATACTGAAAGTTAATGGATTGTGTGGTTATCACCAAAATTATGTTTTGTCTCCAAGAAACTTTATTACTCGGGGAATGTGGGAAAAAGTTCATTTGGCTTTCTGGTACTGTAGCTTGAGTTTGCAAGACTTGTAGATGGAGAAAAAGACAAAAGCATTATGAAATAAACATCTCAGAACCAGCTGTGTTGATATAAAACAAAAAGGGCACCTTCCAATTTGTTAGTTAATTGTTGGAATGAATCTATGGGTGCAAGTTTTGAACTGTGTTCGGTGGACTAGGCTATCTTCTGCTGTTGCTAAGGATTTGGTTTTAACTACTACGTGTTGAAGTCACTATGAGGAAAAAGAAGAGACTGTTACTGCAGCAGATCTGTTTTACTTGCCTAGGCATAACTACAGGTATAGAAATATTTTTGCATGTCTCATTGCTTAGTATATAATAAGCATATCTCCCAAATACTTTTATATTTGTTCCTTTGGTATAATATTTAGTTTTCACAACTCATATATAAAAGTTTTTCGAAATGTTAGAGATAAATTTTAGGAAGAAAATTCGTCTTTCTGATCCCTTAAAACAAGGAAGCGCTTGTGTGCAACTACACATACTCTGTCTCCGAATCAGTTATGATGGTCAAGTTGTAAAGAATCTGTAACCAGCATTTATTAGTACATGTTTTTGTATGTAATTGGTCTTACATGTGTGTCTTGTCAGCGTTGCTAAGTCTTTCCTTTATGATGACTTCATCTTCTTGCATTGCATGTCGAGCTGGGTCGACCGCAGCAAAGGGCCTTAGACTGGACAGCTGTGACACTGTTCATGCATTTACGGTGGTTCCTGTGGTAGTGGAACTTGTGTCTCTGGTTTAGGAGTTCATTGAGCAAGAGCAACTTGGTTTGAGAAGAAGGAAATCACATGATTCCATTTGTACTTTAGTGAGAAAAAGATAGATTACCCTCTACACGTGTCTTTATGGCTTGGCTGGTAATGCATTTTATTACTGTGGGACAATTGCTGTTTTGGGAACAGGGATTGTATTCTCCAGCTTGCTAAAGTGAGATGTTTATACAGTGGAGACATTGTTCCAGCAGGACTCTTAACTGTATGATGCAGTCATGTTTTGGAGAAGAGGGTAAAAACATCATTTCTGAAAGGGTGGAAGGACAAGTATCAATAACACGATTAGAGTCACTGAAAGAAAAGAATATCTTTTTCATAGGTCATTGATTAAAACAAAATGGAATTATTCACTTCAGCAGCAGGAGTGGTCAGTATTTGAAAATCAAGCTGACTCTGAATGCAATCCTGTTAGTTACCAAATGTGACTTGGACTATTGTAAAACATCCTCCCAAGTTAAGCTTCATGTAGTGAATTGTAAAGTGTTAAGTTAAAAATGTTAAGTGTATAGATCTTTTTTAATACAGAAAAGAAAAAAAACCCTATATTTAATAAGTGATGTTTCTTACTTGCAGGCTACTACAAGTCGCTTTATTTGTTAATTAACAATAAGCTTCCCTCGAGTATTGAGTATTCTGATGTTTTTCGAGTCCCTATTGCAAAAATACTTCTGGAGAATGTTCTGAAGCCATTGCACTTTACATATAGCTCCTGTCCAGAAGGTGCAAGGTAAATAAAGATAATACTAGATATTTGTATTCTTGTTATTGTCAGATGTGCGCAGTTTGTTTTTGAGTGTCTAGCTATTCTTTCTGTGCATTTTGTTGATTTATTTTCAGTAGTAATGATTTTTTGGTAATGCTGTACTTTGGTGAAACAGTGTAGTTTCAGGTGTGTTTAAGAAAAAAGCAATAAAATGCTGGAGTACAATAAACAGCACAGAGAATAGCAGGTATCACAGTGCATAGGAACATAGGTGTGGGAAAACTTAGATGAGATTAGAGATGCAGCTAAAGGCAGATGAAAAGAATTTTGGAGTTATAAAGAACTTAGTGACAGGTTTATGGAGAGAAATAACTAAGTCATAGCTTACAAGTTGAAAGAGTTGGGTATGTAGAAAGGTGGAACAAAAGTCAAACTCTGCTTATATCACATGTGATAGTGTTTTGGGGAAAAGAGACTAACTGTGCTTTTTAAATTTATTTTTTATATCAAGATTATAAACAACAAATTTAACTTCAGAATAATTTTCTCTGAGTTCTTGAAAAGTTTAAAGGATAAAATTACATGTAACATCATCAGGAAAAGGATGTAGTGTAAGGAGTTAGTTTTGAGAAATCTGAGAAATTTGGTTTATTAGCATGGGGTTAATAGAGTGCATCTTAGCAGCCTTGATGGATGTGTTCAAACTTGCAAAGTGATGTATTTATTCCATGGATATAACTGTGGGAAATTTTGCCTGTATTTTCTATAAAGACAGTTTTTTCTTCATTTCAGGCAGCAGATCTTTGCAGCCTTCACAGAGGAGTTTCTGGCAGCACCTTTTACAGATCAGATATTCCATTTCATCATTCCAGCGCTTGCTGATGTGCAGACCATTTTCCCTTATGAACTCTTTCTGAATGCACTATTATTAGCAGAAAGTGGATGTTCAAGAAGAAGTGATCAAGCCCCATGGCTCTTTTACTTTGTGTTAACAGTTGGAGAAACATATTTGGGTGAGAAATCTGAATGGCCAGTTCATTGTTTTTTCATGTTTGGGGTAATATCTTACATATTTCCACAATGTGGTTCATTGCCAAGCAAAAAGGACAGTTTGTGGATACAAGTATTGGAGAGATCTGTTTTATTAGCTCTTACCCTTTTCAGTAAAGAATAGACTTAATTTGGGAAGATTTGGCATAATGTGGTTTTGGTCAGCTATTTCTGGTAAAATACATTTTATGGTACAGGGTGGTCTGGCTAATGATTTTTTTATTTCAATGCTTGTGCTGTAGGATCCCTTTCAGAGGAAGGACTTCTTGTGTTTTTGAGGGTACTCCAAACTTTTCTCTCTCAGCTGCCTGTGTCTACCGCTGGTACAAACTGTCAAGATGCAAACAGTGATTCTGAAGATGAGGATGAAGAGATCAGTAAAATGACAACTACGCCAGTAAGCAGTACAGAATTTCTCTGAATGAATTTGCATTATAGCAGCAACACATATAGGCAAAAACATAATCACCAGAAGTCCGGTATTTTTTTAGCTACCTGTAGAACGGAGCATGTTTACTTGTTAAAAACAGATGGCTGCTCACTGTAAGCAAATGGAACTGGTTACTTATGTTAAAAACAAACCCTTAATATAATAAAAAAATCTTTAAGTGTAGGTAGTGTGTCTGCTGAGGAACAGCTTTTATTTAAAAAAAATTCAAACTTTAGATTTGTATTGTACAGAAGCTGTGTTACTCTCTGTATTCAAGTCTGTGATGATGATATGATATCATGAAATATACCAAGTCTGATCTTCCAACTTAGTATTTTCTTTTATTTTTTTTCCTCGTGGAAGTATTACAAGTTCACCTACAGTCTTTACTCTGTAAAATTAGATCTGTATGTAAATATATCCACTACCCTGAGGGCCCTCGGGGGGGAACACCTGCTTTCTGTAATAGTGTATAGAGACTGTATTATAAATAGGACTTCCAATACAGTTTGCACTTCCACCAGTAAAATGAATCCATGCTAACTTTAACCTCCTAACACTTGGATCAAGGCTTTGAACAACCGAACTTTGAGAGATGTAAATTCGACAGTTTCTTATTGGCCTTTATATAATCTCTGAAAAGACACTACCATTCAAAAGGTCGTATGCAGTGTGCAGTCTTTCCTTGTGGAATGTGTGCAATTTCACCACATTAGGGTTCATTAAAAAAAGTGTCTCAGATTATTTCACCTCCCCATGCTGAGCAGGAAATTCTAAATTTCTCTCTCTCAGGTATTCTAAGACTTCCTGGCATTTTCTTGGTTGTGTTGAAAGCAAAACTGTGCCAGCTCTTCTAAGAGATACTGTTCCATAGTGCCTACTTACATTTCATGTAAGCTGATGTACATTTCTGAAAGATTCAGTAATTTTAAGGCCTTGATATTGAGAGTAACCTCTCTGGCGGGTACTACTTGCAGTTTAGAAATGTTGGTGATGTTTAGGAGGCCATTAGGTAAAAACAAAGCATAAATTTCTGTTCACAGGTAACTTAAGAGTAATTTGTAAATTAGAGAAAATCTGCTCTGAGGAGGCTTTAATACATAATAGTGTTTATTGCAGGAAATTTTTCGTATGTTTTGCCTGTGCGGTTTTACGTATTCCATATTTTCATCTATGCATGTTTTACTTACAAAGAAAAAAAAAGAGGGCATGGGTCGGGAGCCCCTCTTCCTTAAACATGCGTTATTGATAACTTTATCCCTGAGTGAGCTGGACTGCTTTGCTCTGTTGGGGGAAGATAAAGGGAGGAAATTCACAGATTCACAGGGTGGTAGGGGTTGGAAGGGACCTCTAGAGATCGAGTCCAAGCCCCCTGCCAGAGCAGGATCACCTAGAGCAATCACACAGGAACAAGTCCAGGCGGCTTTTGAAAGTCTCCAGGGAATGAGCCTCCACCACCTCTCTGGGCAGCCTGTTCAGTGCTCTGTCACCCTCACAGGGAAGAAGCGTTTCCTCATGTTTGGGTTGAACCTTCTGTTTTCCAGTTTATGACCATTGCCCCTAGTCCTGTCACTGGAGAAGAAAAGGTTGAGCTATACTCACTTCTGTGCTAAGAGAAAGCATTCCAGTTCATACACTTCTGGTACTGCCCAAACGTGTGTGAGCCACCCTGCAGTTTTTCATTCTCATTCATTTTATGAATGAGAAAATACTGTTGCCACCCTGCAGTTTTTTTATGTTTGTTAACCCATGGATTATGAATGAGAAAATACTGTTTGTAAAGGAACTTTAGACATCCATTTCTGGATTTCATATCCAGTTCTGCCTGATGTCAGTGGGGAAAAAGGTGACTATTTCCATCTTACGCAAGTAAATGGTCTTGCCTTATTGTGTCCAAGTATTGCAGAACATGCTTACATTAAAGGGAGATTTAGATTTCATATCCAGTTCTGCCTGATCTCAGTGGGGAAAAAGGTGACTATTTGCATATCTTACGCAAGTAAATGGTCTTGCTTTATTGTGTCCAAGTATTGCAAAACATGCTTACATTAAAGGGAGATTTTCCCACTGGCCTGACTGAAAAGAGTAATACCACAACCCAACAGTTGCCTACCTAGGGCAAGTTGGGTCTTAGGTCTGATACTTTTAAGAATGCCACTGGGATTATACATATGTGCTTATGTTTCAATTATCATGCAAGAAAACTTCACGTTCCACTAAATTTCTGATTCTTTTTGTTTTTAAAAGAGGGTATTTTATCATTAAAAAGGCTTCAAGCAAACTGTTCTTTGATATGTTTGTAGGGTGATGGGAGAATATCAGTTCAGTACATAACTGAGGAGTGTCTTAAGAAATTGGATACTAAACAACAGACAAACACTCTACTGAATATGGTTTGGAGAGATTCAGCTAGTGAAGAGGTCTTTACCCTGATGGCATCCATCTGCCACACGCTAATGGTACAACACCGAATGATGGTGCCAAAAGTCAGGCAAGTATAAATAATAGTGATGTTGAACTGTACTACGTCTGCAATTGGGTTTATTAGATAGACTTGGTTTAAATATGCGCTGTGTGTGTGTTTCTGTGTTTTCTTTTATGATCAGCTGAAATGAATAAGAATTTCAGAGTTTAAATAATAATTCCAGGCAAGCCAAAGTGTGGATTCATTCTGTTTCTATTTTTTTTCTTGTTCATTTTGCTCTCTGGAGTAGTCACTGAATCCAAAAGTGTAAGGTCTTGGTTTATATAGAAAGTTGCAAATAAGTTAGTATTCTGTCACCACATTGAGAACTACGGGACGGGTAGTGTTTGTGATCAGAAAATTGCACACAAATAGGGATTGCAAAGATTTGTGAAAGGTGTTTGTCTGTCCCCTTGCTCACAGGCACTGTTAAGTGTTGTTCTAGCAGTTTGTCTAAATCATTTTTAAAACTTGCAGTGATAGGGATTTGACAGTCTCTCTCTAGCCAGCTGAGCACTGAAACCAACTTGTTCTCTACCCCTTTTAATACATAGACAAACCTCTCTTGCTACAAATTACGATTCCTAGCTTTTGAAAATCACTGTTGGGGAAGGGCTTTGGCAACAGAGATGGAGATAAGCATCTTGTTCATTTGTACAGCATTCCTTTGCAAAGACTGCAAACCACCAATATCGGTAACAATGGAAGAAGATTTTTGACCTTTTTATCATCAGACTGAGACCCAGAAGTATTAACCCTGTTCTGGTGCAAGTAGTTTTGAATAAGTATGTGGTTGCTGGTAGTAAAGTAAGTATTTAGGGAATGCTGTAAACATAATCAATTCAAACTGCATTGTAAACAATGATACAGAAAACTAATTAGGTGCTATCTTAGCCCAGTGGTGTTTATAGCCGTCAGAGGAAGTAAGATGTCAGTGAAACTGTGATTGCTCGATTAGGGTAATTAGTTCTTTGTAGACTAATTGCATTAGAGCAGGATGTGAGACCAGAAGATCATAGCAGCAGTTGAATTAGTATGCCTGCTTTATTGTTGCAAGTAGTACATTGCCTCGGATAGTAATTACTGAGTTTAAATGCATCACTGCTTTGACTTGAGGTTTTCATGGTGAACTGTGTGGAAAAAGGTGTTTAATGAATGAAGAAGTCACACAACTTTAATTGTATGAGTATGGCATCTATTTCCTCTGAGAAGCCAAACTGGGTCTTTGCAATTATTTGTGATAACAAGCTAGTTACACATTAGATAAATTCAGGAATTTTGGGGGTTGGATTAGATGATCCCTAGAGGTCCCTTCCAACCCTTACCACTCTGTGAGTTCAGGAATTATGAAAGGTCTGGTCAGCATCTTATAACGTAAAACAATTTACAAATTCTAACTTCTGAATAGCTCCAAAATAGTTGTACACATTTTAGAAATAAGTAGTAGAGGAACTAAGATTCATGTTCAGTAATACCCATGGAATTGCTTTCATGGTCAAAATGAAGTTAATTCATACAGGTACCTGGTAAATTAAAGTTGACATTTAATGACCAGTTCTGACTTCCAAGTCCATCCTAAGTGTTGGGTTTGCCAGGCATCACTGCGTCAGGAGGTGTCAGTCTTTTGCCCTGTTCTCAGTGCATTTTAGGCCTGGCCTAAGTTATCAGGCTGCTAATCTAAACATTATTTTTGAATATTTTTCAAAGGACATTTAGTGCTTGTTTTAAAGGTAGTAAACATCGTGCTGTTTTCAAAGACAATTAAAAGATATTTTGTCATTAATTTTCCTTTTTTTTAATTGCCTGGTGATTTTTTTCTTTAATTGCCCAAATAATTTTGTCAAATTGAATGATAGTCTTTTGAAACTAACTTTTAAATTACTTCATATTCAGAGTAAAGTATATCTATTTAATTAAACCATGTTAAATACTTAGGCAGAAATAATTTATTTAAAATTATTTTTAATATATTCTAAGAGCCAAATTTTTTTTTTTTCTGTTTTAAAACTTACTGAGTCAAATGGTTTAAAAGATAGAAAAGGTTCTTACAAAGACTTTGCTTATTTAACAGCATTTACAACTGTAATAGAAAATAATGATAATTGAAAACATTAAGGCTGCAAATTGGCCAAGTGGGATGCTAAGTAGAATAATAACTAAAAATAACTTCTCAGTAAGTGTAAAGAAAATCAGACTGAAGTTAACACAGGGTTTGGAAGGGAGAAACCAAGAAATAAATCTGTTTTAATAGTTCTGAGGCTTCTTTCTTGAGAAGAGATAATATAGACTAGTGTCACTGCTTTTTCTTCTTGTAGCTCCTGACTACATCTTTGATTTTCCTGGTGATGATGATGATATATGGTGTTAGGAACGTTGCTGTTGCTGCATTAGCTCAGTAGTTTCTTTGGTTTTGCAACAGAGACCAAGAGAGGACAGAACAAGATACCTAAAAGTACAATGTTTTGAACAGAAGGAGCAAGGCTCTGAAGTTCCTTTCTGGTTCTCTACAGAAATGGTGGGATCCAAGGGTGGATAACTGGAAAAACACATTGCTTTTGGTTAGTTGTTAGCAGTTTTGGTACGTTCTGAATAAATTCTGGAAAGATGCAATCAAACTCAATTAAAGAAAAAGGCCACAAGACTGGAAAAACCTAGCTGCAGCTAGTGTTCAGTAAGCCAGATGAGAGGTGTAGGTTAAAATCCTGATTGTAATGAAGTCAGTGGGAATTGTACTTGTTTTGAGAGGGGTGGGGCTTTCATCTTGTCACTGAGAAGTTGAGATATATTGTTGAATATGGTTAATGTTTAAAAAAAAAAAAAGGACGGGGGAAGAAAACACGAGTCTTGGAGTGTAATTCTCATTATAAAGAGATTTGCAAGACGTTTGTTCATCAAAACTATACTTCAAATGACTAGTAAATTGTGTTTCTACAAAATATTTAGAGGCGTAATTCAATACCATAGAAATCGTGTCATCACTGTGGCTTAATACTAAATAGCGGTGGAAATTGTGCTTGTATTGGGACATCAGTCGCTGTCAGCTGTCTGATCAGCCCCAGAGTAACTGCTAATCTTGGTTTCACAGTTTAGTAGTGACCTTACATTACTACTGTTTAATTAACATATTGCTAATTATAACCTGTGGTTGAAAACTGTTTGGAAAACTAACATTCTGGTGTAATACAAGCAGCCTGTCTTCATACGTGTGCTGAAGATGCTTAGGCTTTACATGAGGCTGTGTTAGTAATTCTGCAGGGAATGTCCTTACACTGTTGTCTTTTGCATAAAACCAGAACCATTGTACATGAAGTTTTAACTTTGTTTTTTTAAGCCTTGCTTTGCATTCTTGGTCCCGTTCAAAGAGAGGCAGAAGCATACGACAGCTTCAGGAGCGGCACAGCTGATTGAACGATGGCTTTGCGTGCTGTCTCTCCTACCTGTGACACCGTGCCGTTCTGAAGTGTCAGAACCCGCTGCCCTGGCAGCAGTGACCTTTCGCAGACTGTATGAGCTCCTCTCATTCTAGTGTATTCTCTTCATTAACTTAAATGGTCTCAGTGGGAAACTGGGCCCAATTTATGGCCTAGACTGAAAATCTTGCCTTTAACTAATTAACTTGTAGTGGTGCCTCAGCTAAATTAAGCTTAATGGGTCATTTAATCTGTCCCGTTGCGCAGGAGGAATTTAACACTTTTTTTTAAACCAGAGGTGCCCAAAATACCATTCTGGCAAGTACACATAAATCATGTGGCCTTTGTGGACAATTAGATACCTAGGGAGAGAAACAAGGTTCTAAATAAATGGTCGTTATGTACTTGCTTTTGGGAGCAGATAATTTAATTTGGTATGATTAAAATAGATACTTAGCAGAAATCACTGGAGTGAATTTAACTCTACCATAGCCTGTGTCTGAGAACAGTGTGTGTTTTTCCACTTGAAAAGAGCTTATCCTTTCTGGTAGTTGGAAAATGGTTCTTCTCCCAGACTACAGTGCTAAATCTAAATACTAAACATTTTGGAAAATCTATTAATGAATCCTTTCTATAAACCCGTGTATAATGATCTCATAATGAAGAAGTTCGTATGCAGTGAGGCTGAAGAAAAGGCAGAACTGCCACATGAAGCGGGTAAAAACCCGGGGTTTAAACTTCAGCCGCTTGTTTTGTTTTTAGAATGGTACAAATATTGAAGATGAAACCCTTGCATTTGTTAATAAAAATTTACATAAAAGGAAATGATGTCTAATATTTCTGATTTCTAGTGTTTGTGTGTGTGCTTATTTCTTTAAAGGAAAAAATGATCAAGATTACGTGGACATTCAAGCTTTACATTAACTGATGTCTGAACTTGTGGATTGATAATGCTTTGTCTGCAGGGTAGATAAGCTATCCCTGTAGTTCTGCAGTTGATCAGCAATTGCCATCTTGCGCTGTGTGACTGTAATGTGGTTCTGTCTGGAAATGCAGGGGTTGTTTTGCAGATGCACATCTTTTCTCTGCCAAAGAAAAAGACCAAATGAGGTAGATTTTGATCTATATTAATTCTCAAAGTTTATATTTTTTACTTTTTAATTTAAAATTTTTTAGGCTTTTTTATATCTGTTTCCCAACGTGAAATCGAAAATTTTAAAACTTTTTAGAACACCCAATTTCTTGCAATTTTGCAGATAAATGACTTTTCAAGGCCATCCTTGCATTGTGGTTTGTTTTTGTGTGGGAGTTTGTGTGGTTTTTTTTGTTACCGTTGTTACGTTTTACTTTGAAAGCTAATTTCTATACTTGGAGTGCAAGGGGAGTAGGTTGTTTCTGCTGTTATTCCTTCTGTAGCGGATTATATTTCTGGTGAATCTAGTGATGTAAAATTTTGGTAACGCAAGGCCTAACTCATGCTTCTGTTTATTTTCTGGTAATGGTATGGAAACTTTAGAATTCATCTACTTCATAGGTATTTCATATAGACAGAATAGGCTGTATGACAATATCTTCTGTCAAATCTGCATTTTTGCATTTAACCAGATTTTCAGGGAAGGGAAATGGGAAAGTTGAATACATTCAGCATTTCTGGAATCGGGCCATGAAATCTAGCAGTTGCTACAATTGACTGCCTGAATCACTGATA
Organism: Eurypyga helias; assembly: GCF_000690775.1. Lineage (NCBI taxonomy): Eukaryota > Metazoa > Chordata > Aves > Eurypygiformes > Eurypygidae > Eurypyga > Eurypyga helias. The sequence goes on from NW_010261095.1 coordinate 28,339, forward strand.
TGGAATAGAAATGGCTAAAACATAGACAAAGGTTATTATTATAAGCTCTTAAGGTTTGTCCTTTTTTTTCCCTTCATTATTGCTGAACATTGCTAGAATGAAAAAATGAATTACATGATGATAGGTTCAGTGTCCATAATGTTTGTTCATTTCTGCTAAAACTATTACATAATTTCCAGGGGTGATTGTAAAATTAACAAGTTTTTACTTGGAAGCCCTATGAGACCTAACGGCACTGTGCCAAATTACTTTTAATTTCAAATATGAGGCTGAAAACTGAAGGTCAGTGAGGAAATCTCTCATTTCAGAAACCAAGACATCTGAGCTATCATTCAGATACTTAAACATTAAAATACAAATCCTTATTCTAAATTAGCTAGATATAAGAAGACCTTCCTTGCATGAGAATGCATAATTTCCACCCAAATGTCAAAATAATGTGACTTTAGAAGGAAGTAATTCCCATGTATCACAGGTGGAATTTTTCAGAAATTCCACATATTTAAAGTAGAACTTAATTTTGCAATAAAACTTAAATGAAATTGGCAATATTTGCAGTTGCTTCAGAGTTGACATAAACATAGTAATGACCACCCCATGTGACTTCTCCAGAATATGTTAGGCTCCCAACTGTTTCTAAAGGTTGTGACCTATGTATTTAAAAATCAGAGTTTGGAAACAAGAGGGATGATATTTCAGCAAAGACAGAGGTTGCTTGTATTTCACTTTCTCTCCTTCTGCATGCCCCCATTCTCCTTCCAAAACTCCCTGTACCTGTGAAACTCTGTCCTGCCTGTTCAGTGAAGAGTTGTGCCCTTCTGCACGCTGCGGTGTCTGTGTGAGTGCCTGTGAGTTGAGTGCCCCAAGAAGGGACCAGCTGTGTGGATGCGTGAGAGAGGCTGTACTTCAGCGAAGGCAGCCAAAACAGCCCGCAGGGCTTCAGCAGCCAGTAAGCGAGGACCCAGAGGCATATGGCACTCGGCAGTTTTGGTCTGTGAGCAGGCATGGAGGTTTTCTTCTGGGTTTTTTGTTTTAATGACTTTAAATGAATTGCCGCTTAAACCATTCTCAAATGTTTTTGTTCATTGGTATTTTAGTTTTTTCCTTAATGAAATGTATGCTTCCTTTCCTTTTGCCATCTGGCAAATTTTAATTTATCCATGTGGTCCATAATAAATATTGGGTTTTTTTAGGCAGCAGCTAGTCTACCCTCCTTGCTCCCATTTCCCAGCTTCCTACCTCTTGTACACATAGTCACAGTGAATTCTGATATTATGATATTATGAGGATAGTGACCTCTGATATTATGATATTATGAGGTTAGATTTTGATATTATGATATGATGATATTTTGATATTATGATATTATCTCAGAGGAGATGTGGGCCTGTCTGTGTGGGCCTGTTTTAGCATATTTATTGTGATAATAATTAGGAGAGCAGGGAAAATAGCATTTGGGATAACTAGCTGAATATAGTTCTTCAGTATCTGAAAAACAACAGTTTAGTTGTTTTTAGTCAAATTCTCTTTGGTTTCCTAGAAGATACTAATTGTTTCAAATTACGTTTGTCACAGACGTTGCTTTCTGCAGGGGATGAAATAGTCTGTGGGAGACTTTTATTTTCAGGAAGCTTTTTATTTCTCATTTCTGTAAAAAATTTATCATGCTGTAATCATGTCTGAAATCATATGGTTAAAGACAGTCCTGTATATAACTGACTTGTGAACATACACATTTATTTTTGCAGGTGTATAAACCATTTTCTGTCTACAGGTGGATTGGTGTCCATGTATGTGTGCTGTCCTGACAGATGTTGTTCCGTTGATGTTGTTATGTATATATCTGCCGTGCAGAATACACCAGTAAAATTGCTACATATTTTTAAATCAATGGTTGCTTCTAGCATAAATTAACTTTAAGGTATTTTAATCTACTTTTTGCAAAAATTGCTATGTTTTTTCATGTCAGAAGAACCACAGAAGTGCCCTGTTGACTAGTTGGTGTGATTATTCTTTATTAGAATTATAAAAAAACCCCAGATAAGTAACTCAGAGTGTGTGTTATTTTTATTAATGCATGTTTAATTCTGTGGAATACTGCAAGCTTGGATTTATATTGTGTGGTTTGTTGTTGAGTTAATGAAAACCTGTGTATTTTAGGTATAAGGACGTAGATACTTGTTTTTCAACATTTCGGCCTTTTACGAGATTTAATTAAAATAACAACCTCCATCTTGAAAAAAGAAATTTAAGTTGTTAATGTTTGATAAATGCTTGCCAGAGTAGTTTATAGGAGCGTTGTGTTTTGTCAATACAGTATTCTGGAAAACGTAATTTATTTTAACTTGCTCTTGCAGGCTTCTTTATAGTTTAGCCTTCAATGCCAGATTCCTGAGGCATCTTTGGTATCTGATATCTTCAATGACTACACGAATGATTACAGGGTATGTATTACACCATTTCTGAACCTGGGTCTTGGTTAAAATAGAGCATATCTAGTGGAAAGAGAATGAGGAAATTAGTGGTATGACACTGGTCATGGAAGGTGATTAAAACCAAAACTGTAATGGTTACTTAGGTCCTGTGATTTCGTGGAACTGAGCAAAATCTTGGAAACTGGGCTGTTGTAAATAATTACAGTAAATAAATGAAATATTTATTTAAAGGAAGGTTTTGTAGTTGAGTTTGTAAGGTTTTGTAAGGAATGCTTACTCGCATTAGTATAACAAACACTGAAGCCCCAAGTATGTGAGTTTTATATACTGTGACTAGTCCAGAAATTGATGGTGGCAGAACCGTGATCCCAGGAACCAAGGGACTGGACCTACAGATTAGTTCTGTGCTGACATGCAGATTAGTTACCCTTCGTGTCTCGTTCTAAACCAGAAGATACATGCAGTCTGTAATAGTTAATGCCAAAGTTGATATATCATTAGGAGACTCAGATACTATAGTGACAAGAACTTAAAAAGACTAACCTTATTTTGCAAGCATGGGAAATAGCAGTTATTTAACTGAGAGCGCTGTTACGACTTTGCTGTAGGAACTGCTACTAAATATTTTTACTAGAATGCTGAAGTTAATACTATTTTTGAGTATTTAACTAACCATCTCTTTAATTTTGCATTTTATATTTTAAGCTCTATGGTGCCACTTCTTCAGGTGATTTCAAGAGGCTCTCCGATGTCTTTAGAAGACTCCAGTCGAATTATCCCTCTCTTCTACCTTTTTAGTTCTTTGTTTAGTCATTCACTTATTTCTATTCATGATAATGAATTCTTCGGTGATCCAATAGAAGGTGAGTTTCAAGCATACTGAATAGCAGTGCTTTGCAAAATGGTTTTGTCCAAGGCTGAGGAGTTCCCTGGGCAATGATTTGCTGACATCTGTGGGGAAGGCTCGCAGGGGCGGCCTTGCTGATCGTCCCCTGAGCACTCAACTGTCAGCTGGCTCTTTCATGGTGATTGCATTTAGAAAATAGAGGGGAAAAAATAGTTGTCTGCACCTTGGGAGCCCTCTCATTACAGGGTCTGATATGGAAGTTCTTAATCGTGATGATTTTTAATGAGTAAGGGAAGAGAGTGAAGTTGTTCTGGACTGAAACTGTAGTTTACTGTAAAAATGTAATGTAGCAGGATACAAACAAGAGAAAAAGAGAATATTGAAATGGAAATCATTGTGACTGCAAATGATTACATGGCTTGATCCCCTTTATGAATGTATTCTTGTTCTCTTTTTGGGTGATGTTGCTTTTCTCTACCTTTGGATTTTGTGTGTGAATATTAAAGTTCCAATGAAATAAGTGGGGTTTTTTTTAATAACAAAGTGATTAAGAAAAAGTGATTTAAGGAAACTTAAACGTGTTTTATGCAGTTGTAGGTCAAAGACAATCATCAATGATGCCTTTTACACTAGAAGAGCTTGTAATATTATCACGCTGCCTTCGAGATGCATGTTTAGGAATCATAAAGTTGGCTTACCCAGAAACAAAACCAGAGGTTCGTGAGGAATATATTGCAGCATTTAGAAGTGTTGGAGTAACAAAAAATACAGAAATGCAGCAATGTATACAGACGGAACAAAAAAGGTGGATTCAGTTATTCAAGGTAAATTGTGTCAAAAGTAAAAGTTAAAATAACATGCTTAAATAAAAAAGTTTCAGAACATGCTTGAATAAATTTTTCAGGCTTCTGCTGAAGATATGAGATTAGCATGTGTTTTGGTTTTTTTTTCTCTTCTCTCATTATACTTGTAACAGTTTTAACAAGGAATATGGCTTTGGGAAGGTTGCTTTTTGGCATGTATGCTAAACTTGAATAATTAAATTCTGGTAACAATTTTTTTCTTCTGGGAACTTATAATTTAATTTTCATGCTCATTCTGTATATAAAAAAAGTTACTGTATAGAATATAGGTTTTAACTTGGACTCCCGTTTAGCAAGGCACTTAAGCATGTCATTATGACTTTAGGTAGGTGTGAACTAACTGAATCATATGATTACTCAAGGACTCCTCTATCAGATTAGAGGCTTCACTAAATTGGTAACATGCCGTGTTGGTCTTGGTGTTCTACTAAAATTTGTTGGTACTGCTCCTTTTGGGTTTGCTGGAATGCTCATGGGATCGTGAATCTGGTTCAGCAAATGCAAACCTAATGTATGTTCTTTCTGGATATCTACCAGTGCATTTCTGCTAGTTTTATCCACAGCATCCTAACTAAGACATGAGTTAAGAGGAGCTGAAAACATTGGCAGGGGAAAACCTAATATAACTGTTGCCGAAAAAAAGGAGTGCTTGACTTGTCATGAAAATTCTGCAGCAAACACATCTAGTCAGCTAAAATTGCTCATTAAAGAAGTGGGAGCAGAAGAAATGCATTTTCCAAATTGAATGCTAGATTTACAGTCTGTTTAATACTGGCGACCTCTCGCACACTAATGTTCAGTACGAGTCATCAGCTGTCCCTTCAGGTCTTTTATCACTGCTTTTGTCAAGCTATCTATTTAATTGAAAGAAGTTAATTGAATGAAAATGATCAACTAAGCTTGTATTAATATTGCTAATGGAACTTTCTTCTTGGCCATGTTTGGAGAAAGATGTCATGCTAGACTTTAGGAAAGGCCCATTAAGGCTTGCACTTAACCTGATGGGCTAATTAAGGAATGCTTATTCATTCTACAAGTCTAAGATAGCCTCTATCCAGCCTATTCTGCCTGATTTTACAACACATTTCACTTATGAGCATAAGCATTAATAGCAGTGAGAGTAACTGATAATGTTTTGATTGCATTGAATACAGTCCTAATGCACCACTGAATTTGTAATTTGCACAGATTGATCTAATATATGTTTGCACAATTTAATTTAATTACTTGTCTTTAAATTGCCAAATAAGCTTTCGATTTAAAGGTCATAAGTGAAAACCCCAATACGTCTATTTTTCTAAGAAGGATGGCCTGCTAGGGGTATTTTTATGTATCCAGTTTATGTCATGCTGTCTTCTATTTCTTCTCATTAGTTTGTCATATTTAATCAGTCTTTAAGCTGCTTACACTTCAGGTGAATTTAATAGTTTGCTGTCATTCAGAAAGTTGCAAGTTCCTGAGTTGCTCTCTTCCATCTTGGCAGTCAGGAATTAAACTCTAGTGGAACTGTCTAAACTCAGTGTACTCTTACCATTATCAGGAGCCAGGGCTGTCTTCCATTAGCTGAATTACTCTCAAGATCTGCATTTGTATCTTGAAGGCTCTGATTCTACCCAAAAAAAGCAGATAATAACAAAGATTCCCCTTTATACCTTCAGAAACATATTCTCACAGATAAAAATTGAACACAACTTAAGTTGATCTCATCAAGACTGCTGTCCACAGCACTGAGTCTCTCCCTAGGGCAGCTTCACAGTAGCTTCTTGCCAGTAATCAAGCAGCATTTTCTTCTTCCAAATCATAAAACAACGCTGAAGTAGTTAATAAATTTAAGTAGAAAATACTTTTTTTTCTTTTACACTATGTGAAATAAGTAGAAAATACTTTTTTTTCTTTTACACTATGTGAAATATATGAGACATTTATTTTTGCTAAAGCTTTTGCAAGCTGCCTGCAGAGAAAAGGCACATTCCTTGCCTATTTAAATATTTTTCATAATAAAAATGATTAGAAAAAAGAAAAAAAGGAAAAAAAATTGCTCTGTAGCAGGTGAAAAAGCCCTCAAAATTGTCCTCCAAAGTAAAAGAAAATTCACTAGCATACATACATACAGTAGCATAGATACATGCTTTTAATTTCTCTTTTTTCTTTTAAATTCTTACACTTGTTTGGCATATTTTCCATGCCACTGGAGTCTAATGAAATACATTCCTTTATATATATATAAATATGT
>NW_010261096.1:0-28194 GCF_000690775.1 Eurypyga helias
AAACCATTCTATGATTCTGTTTTCTGAGCTGGTCAGTAGCATTAAAAGCTCTTGTTTAGAATTGGAAGCCCTACCTATAGTTTATAATATAGCAGAATACAATGTCAGAGCCTAATTACAAACATACTACTTTTAAATTTAGAACTATTTCAGATTATGCTGAGCAGGTTCCACTTTCAGTTGAAATCCAGTAGCGTTGTAATTAAAGGTATCTCCGTTACTAGCATAATAGCCAGGCTACCGTGAACACAGAAAAATAGAAATTATGCTCTTGCTTTAGTACCAGAATCTGCATATGACTATTCTGCTTTAATGTCCCCACTACCCAGGATTCAAGAGGGCTCAGTAGCTTGGATGCAGCCCATGGAGTCAATTTTGTCCTGGAAGTAATATGTCTACATTCATCCAGTGCTGCACTTGAGCCAAGTCCTCCAGTCAGTGGGAACACTGGACTGTGCTGGGGCACCAGCTGTCTTAGTACACAGTCAGCTGGGACCTGGCTGCAAAAGCATCCTCAGAATGCCTTACTCTGCAAACAGTGGAGCTGTATTTAGTCATCAACTTATCTGGGCAAACTGAGGCTACCATACCATCCTCAATCTGTATTATATCAACTTGGGTATCTTTGTTTCTGTGGTTTAGTTTTCTTGCTCAGTCGATAACCTGCCTTTGATTAATAGAGTTGACTGTGAAGTCAAAAGCAAAAGATGGCATCTAAAAATTAACTGCAAGTTTTAATGAATTTTGATAGCGAGTTAAGACATATCTGTAGTGAATGCATTGAGAGAATGAGTCAATTCTAGGTGTGGAGTCAATGTAGACAGGTTAAAACATGTTAAACATTGTGTGATTGCTGACATTGATGTGTGAAGTGCTGTCACTGGTAGAGTGTTGCATGATGATGTGTGTTGCATCAATCTAAACAGTCCTCCTGTAATACAGGATGCAAATGCTCCCAACAATACTGTTTCTGCAGTATTGCAGAGTTTTCCAGTGCCATAAGAGGTAATTCCCAGGAGTTACCTGTCAGCTGTGTCAAGAGTAAGCCAGGCTGATCAAGCTTAATGACTGTTACTTACTCATCCATTACTGCTTTCCCTTCTAAGTAGCTATCCTTTTGCTAGTCAGGGGCAGAAAATGGGTAGGGGATCAAGAAATGTGTATGGTGTCCCTGCACTTGAGTAAAGAGGACTTTGCAACTTACACTGTACCATCAGTAATAATGTAGAGAGTATAAGCAGCTTCCATTGTGTTTGCTGCTGAGATCATGGTATTGAATATGCTTTGGTGAAATTACCAGACTCAGTATGAAAGCCCAGCCTTTCTTGCAAGCAACACCCTTGCCTTCCCTGGGTAGCAGGCTGTGCCATGGGAAAAAACTCCCCCTTCCCATCATGTGTCTCTCTCCTGTGTGTGGTACTCAAATACACAGGTTTTTTGAACTTCTTTGTCTACAATATGTAAAAAGGGAACTAAAAATGATGAAACTGTAAATTAATTAAAGGTGGTGATGGTGGGGGTTGATTCCTTGCTAACCTTCGGAAAGAATGCTCCTGCTCAGCCCCACCTGGCAGCGTGCTTGTGGCAGCTCTGTACCTGTGGTCAGCACTGGGGTTTCCTCTGCAGTTTGACAGCTACAGTGTTGGGTGGGAGGCTGCACTAACAGGTGAAAGTAACAGCAATAGAGCAGTTTGTTGCTGTTATTAGCAGATACCCGATTGTGTGTTTTCCTTTTAAATGGCAGTGAAACCTGATGTTCAGAAAATGGCAAACGTGATCTATTAACAAAAATTTAAACCATTTTTGGGTGATTACTTCTCCATGCTGTACTTGTATACAGGTAAGTCACGTTTTGCCAAGTCACTGAATGCTGTACCTCTCAGCAGCAGTGTTCAGGGGTTTCCCATCGGACAAATGGGAAACCACCAGTTAGTATTCAAGGAGAGACTGACCTGCAGCAAGCTAACCTTTGAAACTGGGACACGTGGCACAGTGTGATCTAGTGATCTGAATGGGTGACTGGCAGTGAAATCTTAGGAAATCTGTATCCTGCTCTGCTCATAGTTCCTTGTATGAGGTAATTATTCTGTCTTCCTTATGCTTCATTATGCACTTGTGTTAAATGGAGGTGTAATTATTTACTTCATACAGCTGTTGTGAAACTTAAAGAATGAGGATTAATCTTGCAATATGACAAGGATTCTCTGCTCTCCCAGCTTGACTACTATTTTTGATTCCCATTGAATTGTGCAGAATTGTGAATGTGAGGTACTGCAAAACTTTTTCCAAGAATTTGTGTAGAAAAGTTCCCTTCTGGTGGGAAACTGATAATACTCATTCTTACCTGAAAAGTGGTTCTTTTAAGATACAACTTGCTGATTTTTAAAATGTAAAACTACTAGTAACAGCATTTTTTTGTTGCTTTATTTCATGTTTGCAAAGCTGAGGCTTTTTACGTGATATGAGGAGGTCAACGTCAGCATGATCCTGTGGAGTATGCGTTCTCTGTCCTACCCCTTTGCCTCCCCACCTCTTTTCACGCTACCTCCTCTGATCCAGCAGTTCCTGCCCTTGTGCGTGAGCACAGTTGTGATTGTGCTGTGATCTGGTTGACAACAGGGCCCAACAAATAGATTCTGTCAGCGCAACGGGAAAAAAAAAGTGCATTGTGATATGAGGGCAGGAGCTTGGTGGAGGAGGGGAAATTCCATAAAATGGCATTGCTGCAGAAACAAAAAAGAACTCATTTACATGTGGGGAAGTAGCTCCTATCTCTGGGACTGTCTCAAGAAAAGATAAATGTATACAGTCAGTCAAAGTATTGTACAAGTGTGCTAGTTTTGCACCGAAACACAGATTGGGGTGCAGAAATCAGAACATGCACACTGGAAACATACATTCATTTAATTACAGATTACGTTTAATAATTTTAAAAATCATCGAAAAATTATTAGCATTGTGCTTAGAAGAACCACACTGGGAGGTACTTGATACATCTGTGAACAGCTGATCTTGACTCTCCCACTGATCTGTGTGTAGTTTCATACTTCTTCGTGGCTGCATCCTGGCTCCATCAGAGTCATTTGCTGAAATTCTGTGAACCCAAAATCATTTGCATTGTAAGTAAAATCAGCTTCTCTGGGCAACCTGTTCCTGTCTCTCACCACCCTCACCATGGGAACTTTCTTCTTTAATCTAAATCTACCCTCTTTCAGCTTAAAGCTATTACCCCTTGTCCTGTCACTACATGCCCTTGTAAAAAGTCCCTCTCCAGCTTTCTTTTGGTCTCCTTCAGGTACTGGAAGGCTGCTGTAAGGACTCCCTGGAGCCTTCTCTTCTCCAGGCTGAACAAGCCCAATTCTCTCAGCCTGTCCCCATAGGGGAGGTGCTCCAGCCCTCTGATCATCCTTGTGACCCTCTCTGACATCCTTCTTATGTTGGGGGCCCCAGAGCTGGACACAGTACTCCAGGTGGGGTCTCACAAGAGCAGAGTAGATGGGAAGAATCGCCTCCCTCAACCTCCTGGTCATGCTTCTTTTTATGCAGCCCAGGATCTGGTTGGCTTTCTGGGCAGCCAGCGCACAATGCCAGCTCATTCTGAGCTTCTTGGCAGTGAACACCCCCAAGTCCTCCTCAGGGCTGCTCTCAGTCTGTTCTCTGCCCAGCCTGTACTTGTGCTTGGCATTGCCCCAACCCAGGTGCAGGACCTTGCACTTGGCCTTGTTGAACTTCATGACATTGGCTGTGCCTCTCAAGCCTGTCAGGGTCTCTCTGGATGGTATCCCTTCCCTTCAGCGTGTCGACTGCACCACACAGCTTGGTGTCATCGGCAAACTTGCTGAGGGTGCACTCAATCCCACTGTGCGTGTCACTGACTAAGATATTGAACAGCAATACTGCCCCCTGAGGAACATCTCTCATCACTGGTCTCCACGTGGACATCAAGCCATTGACTGCAACTCTCTTGAGTGTGATCATCCAGCCAATTCCTTATCCACTGAATGGTCCACCCATCAAACCCATGCCTCTTCAGTGTAGAGTCAAAGATGTCATGTGGGACACTTTAAAATGCATTGCACAAATCCAAGTAGATGGTGTCATTTGCTCCTCCTTTATCCACCAACTCTGTAACCCCATCATAGAAAGCCACTAAATTTGTCAGGCACAATTTGCCCTTGGTGAAGCCATGTTAACTGTCACCAATCACCTCCTTATCTTCCATTTGCCTTAGCATAGTTTCCAGGAGGATCTGCTCCATGATCTTGCTAGGCACAGAGAAGAGACTGATTGGCCTGCAGATCCCTGGGTCTTCCTTTTTTCCCTTTTTCAAGATGGGGGTTATGTTTCCCTTTTTCTAGTCAGTGGGACCATCACTGGACTGCCAGGACTTCTCTAATATGATGGATAGTGGCTTAGCAACTTCATCTGCCAGTTCCATCAGGACCCATGGATGTATTTCATCAGGTCCCATGGACTTGTGCACCTTCAGGTTCCTTATATGGCCTCAAACCTGGTCTCCTACAGTGGGTGGTTCTTCATCCTCCCAGTCTCTGGCTTTGCCTTCTGTGACTTGGGTAGTGTGGCTTGAGCACTTGCCAGTGAAGACTGAGGCAAAAAAGGCTTTGAGTACCTCAGCCTTCTCCATATTCTAGGTAACCAGGTCTCCCATTTGCTCCCAGAGAGGGCCCACATTTTCCCTAGTCTTCCTTTTGTCACTGACATACCTATAGAAGCTTTTCTTGTTGTCCTTGACATCCCTGGCCAGATAATTCTTTCAGGGCTTTAGCCTTCCTAGCCTGATCCCTGGCTGCCTGTCTGTATTTCTCCCAGACTACCTGTAGTTCCTTCCACCCTCTGTAGACTTCCATTTTGTGTCCGAGTTTGTCGAGGAGCTCTTTGTTCATCCATGCAGGCCTCCTGGCATTTTTGCCTGACTTCCTCTTTGTTGGGATTCAGTGCTTCATCCCATGGTACTCTACCAAGCAGATCCCTGAAAAGGCTAAAGTCTGCTTTCGTGAAGTCCAGGGTAGTGAGCTTGCTCTGTGCTTTCCTCACCTCCTTAAGGATCTCAAACTCCACCATTTCATGGTCATTGCAGCCAAGGCTGCCCTGAGCTTCACATTCCCCACCAGCCCCTCCCTGTTGGTGATAACAAGGTCCAGCATGGCACCTCTCCTTTTTGGCTCCTCTGTCAGCTGGAGAAGGAAGTTACCAACAATGCGTCCCAGGAACCTCTAGACTTGCTTGTGCACTGCTGTGTTTTCCCTCCAACAGATATGAGGATGGTTGAAGTCCCCCATGAGGACCAAGGGTTGTGAGCATAAGACTGTTCCTGTCTGTTTATAGAGGGCTTCATCCACTCAGACTTCCTAGTCAGGTAGCCTGTAGCAGAACCTCACTATAATGTTACCTGTCATGGTAACATTAATCTTGGGTCATGACCCATAAGCTCTCAGTTGGCTCCTCATCCATCTCCAGGCGGAGGTCCATGCACTCCAGCTGGCCAATGCCACAGAGGGCAACACTCCCTCCTCGTCTTCCCTGCCTGTCCTTCCTGAAGAGCACGTATCCTTCCATTCCAACACTCCAGTCATCGGATCCCGCCATGTCTCCGTGACACCAATAACATCATAGCTGTGCAAGCATACACACATATCTTACTCCTTGTTTATTTCCCATGATACTTGCATTGGCACAGAAGCATTTCAGTTGTGCCCCCACTGAAGCTGACTAACTGGCTGGAGTGGCTGAATTCCCTTGTGGCACTCTTGAGGTTCTCTCCTTCTGGCCTGCGATCCTTCTCCAGGCTCTGGGCATCTGTTGCTGGCACTGGCATCAAACTGGTAGTAGTAGGATGGAATGAAGTTCCTCTCCCCTGGCAACTTTAGTTGAAAGCCCTCTTCACCAGCTTGGCAAGTCTATGAAGAATGTCTCCGATAGATGGACCCCATCAGCCCCGAGTAGACCAGATTTCTCAACGCAAGTTCTGTGATCTAAGTAGCCAAAGCTTTGACTGTGGCACCAGTCCTGCAGCCAAAAAGACAACAAAGATCTGTTGATTTGTCAGATCTGACTGGTCCTTTCAAAACCCCTCCCTTTGAGCAGGAGGAGTGGTGAAATGGTTTGCATTAGCACCAAGACCCTATGTCCCCATGAAAACAGAGCCTTCAGTACCTCAGAGTCAATGCTACTAACAGCAGCTTATAGGTCAACACTCAAAATTAACGTAGAAAATCTTCAGGCCTCCACTCTCAGATCCTCAGATCCATGACATAATGGGGTAATGAATTAATTTGACCCACTGCAGGTCCTTTGCTGAGAGGGACAGTCCCACACCTCCTGTCCTTACCACCTCCAGCAATGTATTCCCAAGCAGTCATCGCCTTTGACTCAGGTCTATCAGTTTTGTGGCTGCAAGCTCAGCCCTGAAAAAAAAAAATATTTTGATGGATCAGCAAGCTCGTGCATAGTTGTGACATTGTTAGACATCATGCGATGGAAGTGGTGAGAATGTGCAGCTCGACAGAAGATTGAGTGGGCCCACCCCTTTCCACTGCTACTTGCAGGTAGAGCAAACTAAATGCATTGTAAAATTGCACCCAAAAGTAAGAAGAACAATTCTTTCTAGGGCCTGAAACAAAAGATGATATCAAATAATGATAAGGATCACAAGTAGGAGGAAAGGAGGGGAAAGAGCCAGAGAAGACAAGGGCCATTAGAGGTATTGCAGGGGGAAGAGAGAACATGGAAGAGGGAAGTAACTAGAAAACTAGGAAGAGGGAGTAGAGAAAAATCAGGAGATTGTGTATTGACAAGTAGTGGCAGCAAATGCAGGTAAAAATTAGGAAACACCTTTCCCCGGTGGTTGAGCACACTGTCCTCAGCCTTCAAACATGATACTTCGGTCTCAAGAAACAGTTCTCTCTTTCTGGGCAGAATTGAAATGCCATTGCTTTGTGAGCAGTTCTAGTAATAACCTGGATGCTGAAAGCCAGAACCTTTGCCCTCCATGAGCTCTGTCTGGGAGGTAACACCACAGGCACAAGTGTCTGTCCTGATAAACATTTATTGCTGAACAGGCACAGCCCTAAGAGGCTGGTGAAAGGTCTCTCTGAAGAGGAGCTGGTACAGCAGTGTATTTGCCACCTTAACATGTTGGCTTATAAGTGGGAGACTAGTCTTGATGTGGCTTTCATAAAGCCTTAATCCTCAGGTCACAGATTACCTTTTACTGCTTCTTCCCCACAGTGCAAGAAATACACATGTAGCTCTCTATTTTTTTTAATAGGTGGGGCTAGGAAAGCGGTATGGTTTAGGGCTCTGTCCTCTAATACCAACAAAGGCTTCAGTGCTGAATCCTTTCCAAAAGTAGATATTATTTAAATCCCAGTGTGATTTAGTTCCCTCAACTGACTCTGAATTTCTGAAATTTCCATACAATTCTTCCTGAGTTCACTCATGTAATTCAAGCTGCAAGAGCTGGGAAAGGTTTATAATAACAATGTATTTTCTGCATGGTTGAGAGCAGCTTCCTAAAATGAATTGGTTTGTTTTTATTCTTTGTTGTTAGGGAGTTAAATTAATTATCTACTTAAATTTTATTGCAGTTAAGAACTGTGGGAAATGAGGGTATGCTAGAAGTCCCACTAGTTGAGGCACATATGTTTAAGTGTTTCCTGTCCGTCTTTTTTTACAGCTAAGAAAAATCTTTGGTTTGCTTTGTTTTCTGCAGTTATTTGATGCTGTCAACTGCCTGGCAAAAGAGAATGTCCGGTTGCTTGTGCTGGGCCGCAAACACATGCTGATTAACTCGTCAAATTGGAGAAGAGAGATTATGAAGGAGATGCAGAATAAGGCAGACTTCTTCTTTGCTGAAAATATGTAAGTTGAAGAAAATGGCTAAATGTAATGGAGATTGACACTTGATCTATGTGCGTTTTGCTGTAGTTTTTAGTACCATTAATAGTATCTCTAGCTCTGTGTGTGTGAAAGAGAAACATTCCTTGCTATACTTGCTTCAAAAAACAATACATATTAAAAGTTGCATTATGAAGAATTTCATAACTTAGAATCATTTTGACATCTATATGGTTTGTTAGGATTCATGACTGTTATAACCCCTGCCAAGACCAGGGTGGCCTGTACTTCCAGCATACGTGATAGCATCAGCATACCATTGTGGTCTGCTGCGTTAGCCCTGCAAAGGGAGGCAATGAAGTTCATGCCTGGCCATTGTTGCTTGGTAGCCCAGGAGTGTGGAAAGTCTGGAGTGCTGTCTTCCTTGCTGCTCCCAGAGGAGACGATTTCTGTGAGTGGAAATAAACCCTCTGCCTCTCTAATTCAAGAAGTGTAACCCCCTTGCTGTTGTCCAGTCAAGCCTGTCCTTGTGTCTGAACTAGGTATTTGCTTCGCCTCAGTGTCCCCTTTCCTGGCCCTGCTTTCCTTATATGAGTCTTCCTTCAGTTCCAGCTCCACCTAGTCTCCATCTGAGTTGGGCCACCACCAGAACATTATAATGAATAGTTATAACAATTCCATTTTAACACACAGTAATTAGATCTATCATAATCTCAACCCTTTGAGCCCCACGTTGGGCTGTGTTGATTTAATCCTGGCCAGCAATTAAGTGCCACGCAGCTGCACGCTCACCACCTCCCTTCCAGAGCAGGAGGAGAATCAGAGGAAAAGGCATGGGCTGAGATAACAATAATTTAATAATTGAATATAAATGAATAAAATAGCAATACTAGTAATACCAACAATTATAATAATGCTAATACTGCTACTAATAGTAATAATGTGTAATGAAAAAATACTACGACTAGCACAACTAATATGTAATAAAATTAATGGAAAATTAAACAAATTCTACAGTTGCTCACCACCTACCAATTGATACACAGCCAGGTCCCAAGTAGCAAGAGCCAGAGCCTGAGAGAGATCGCAGCAGAATCCAAGCGAGCCTGACAAATGAAAGCATGAACAAGAAAAAAAAAACAACTAACAACCATGCCCCTCTGTCCCACTGCCAACTTATATACTGAGCATGATGTTATGTGGAATGAAATACCCCTTTGGTCAGTTTGGGTTTGCTGTCTGATCTGTGTCCTCTCCCCACTGCTAGTAGCAAGAAAGAGAACACAGGTACAGTATCAGAAGCTGAAAAAGACCTTGAATTGGTAAGAATATTCCTCAGTGACAACTAAACCCACCAGTGTTAACAGTACTCTTCTCAGTGCCAAAACACAGCCTCATAGCAGCTACTGTAAAGAAAATTTTCTCTGTCTTGACTAAAACCAGCACATTACACTTTACTATCAGTTGCGATGATTGTTTGTACTCCAGCAAAGTTTTGGGGGTATGCTTATCAGTTTGAGTAGTTCTGTTCCATGTAATACGGTGTTGCCTTGTGGAAAAACTTTATATTGTTGTATTATCAGATTGTGGTAAGAGGGAAGAATGGTCTATATACCGCATACAATTAATTTATGTGGAATGAAATACCCCTTTGGTCAGTTTGGGTTTGCTGTCTGATCTGTGTCCTCTCCCCACTGCTAGTAGCAAGAAAGAGAACACAGGTACAGTATCAGAAGCTGAAAAAGACCTTGAATTGGTAAGAATATTCCTCAGTGACAACTAAACCCACCAGTGTTAACAGTACTCTTCTCAGTGCCAAAACACAGCCTCATAGCAGCTACTGTAAAGAAAATTTTCTCTGTCTTGACTAAAACCAGCACATTACACTTTACTATCAGTTGCGATGATTGTTTGTACTCCAGCAAAGTTTTGGGGGTATGCTTATCAGTTTGAGTAGTTCTGTTCCATGTAATACGGTGTTGCCTTGTGGAAAAACTTTATATTGTTGTATTATCAGATTGTGGTAAGAGGGAAGAATGGTCTATATACCGCATACAATTAATTTTTACTGTACTGTTTAACTTTTGGTGCCCTGTGGTAAGCAGAAGTTTTTTACCAGGGAACTACAGAAGTGATGGAAATTTTCAGTGTTGGTGATGAATAGATCTCAGATCTGCATTTGAATGATTTCCTGCAACCACTTACTGCCTTATGAATGACATCTGTCTTTTTTATTTGTTTTGTTAAGTTCTGAAGATGATGCCTTCTTGTTATATGCCACTCTTCGATCAGGCAAGCATTGCAAGTTTGTTACTAGAGACTTCCTCCGGGATCACAAGGCCTGCCTTTCTGACAGTCTGACACGTCAGCTGTTTCGTAAGTGGCAGCGTGGACACCAAATAGTGTTTTCCCCTTCTGTAGAAGGAAAGCATATAAATTTTTTGGTAAGTTTTCTGCTGCAATCAGAAAGAACGTAGAGCATATTCATTAAAGATACACAATTTCCAACTCTGGAAGAAAAAAGATTCTTGTTGGAGTCTAAGGAATGTATTTGTACCAATGGCTCAAAACTCCCATGTTTACTGAAAACTCAATGTAATCACAAACCATGCCACAAACAGTTAAACTGTCAAAAAGACAAGAAATGCTGCCTAAGTGTTTTAAACTAAACTATTCTACGATTCTGTGATTCTGTGAAAATGTAAATACAGTTTATCTATACACATTTTTACATTGCTGTAAAACCTAAGTGCCAATATGTTTTCATTTATTTTAAACTTTGAAAAACCTTATTCTCCTCTGTACCACTATTATAAAATATTGTACTTCTAATTGTACAATAGAATTTATTTCATTTTTATTTTAAAGAAGCAGAAAAATACAGGTATTTCAGTATTTGGTGTAATTAACCTAACATGTGTAAAGCTTCATGAAGGAAAGCTCACAGTATCATCTTATACCAGAATATTACCGTTATTGTCTAGGAGACGTGTATCCTTGTGAGCCATAAATAGTACATTAGCAGGAGCAGAGCTGTTTTAAGATTTTTCTAGGGAAAAATTCATCACATGACATTCCGAAGTCCAAAGTTTTTTTGTTACCTAGCCTGTGTGCATTGTTATTGCTTCCTTAAACAAATACTGCACCTATGCAGATTCATTTTCTTGCTCTTGTGGTTAAAACTGTAAAATAATATTCATCATTACAAACAGACCATAGAGATACAGACTTATAAGAACTACAGGCTTTCATTCAGTATTATGATATGTATGTTTCTTTCTATGGAACCAAATACTGAATGTAGGGTTACCTGAGTAACACAGCTTTAGCTACACCTTGTTTCTTTTGTACAAAAGGGCTAGTAATTTTCACATCTTAATTCCCATACAAGTGATTTGGATGATTGACATTCCCAGTCATAGCTGTCTTCTAGGTTATTCTGGAAGCTGTCACGGGACAGTAGACTTCCAAGACTATACATACAGAGTGATAGTATGTTCTAAGAACCATAATGTTTCTTGTGTATTTGTGTTATATCTGTTGAGTTAGTGTATCTGTAACATAGTAGAGTAGAAAAAAGTTTATGTTTGTTTGACTAGACGTTCTTGAGAAGTGTTAGGGATGAACCCTTTTCTTACATCCTCCTTAGCACAAAGCAAGTAATTTCTGTAATTACTCGGTACACTGGAAGAACAAACATAAGATGTCATTAATGTAATTAAATCCTATCAGTTCAAGCCTATAATCTCCACATCCTGAGTTAATTCCCTTAGATTTTAACTAAACAGAAAACCAATCATTTTGCTGTAAGTTGAATGCATTATGTTAGAATCATTATTATCTGATGGAGATTAAAGACAGAATTTTAACCACTTATAATGAGTCCTAGACCACAAAATAGTAAAAGATGTTTTAGTTTTCCCTCCAGTCCTAAAATTTAGAATTTGTTTGGTGTTAAAGAAATAAGTGAGAGTTGTTACAAAGATGAATCTATGGAGATTGCTAAGGTAAGTGTTGGAAGTTTTAACTACCTATAACTGGTATTTTAGTAAGATAATGTGTAAACTCTAAAAAAATGTTTCTCTCTGTCTATTCAACAGCCTGCTTTCTGTTATGACTGTGTGGTACAGACGACAGGTGATACATGGCATATGCCATATAAAGACATATATGAGGAAAAATACTCATATCGAGTACCAAGAAAATGGCTCTGCCTTCAACAGAAATTATGAAGAATGTAATTGCACAAGCTGAAGCTGGTTTTGTGGTTGTGGGTTTTTTTAATCGCTGTTGCTGAATGGGAGAATTCAGCAGTACAATTATGGGATTAATGTGTGAGGGTTATAAATAAAGACAATTTGACTAACTGCATTTTGTCAAAGTCATTCTTGCAGTAAGTATGTTAACATCTTTACAGGTAGTATCTGTAGCCTCTCAGTGTGATTTGAATTAAAACTTGTTTTTCCTTCTTGGAATTTCAGGTTGTGGTTTTATGATTTTTTTTTTTCTCAAGCTTTTAATCTCCACTGAAATTCATAAACTCTGTACTTCAAAGAAATTAAGCAGGACTTCCAGTACCTCTTTAAAATGGGCAGGCTGACTTTGTAACAGGGTCACACAATGTCTGTAGCCAATAAATGGAGCTAACGGGGCCAAATTGTATGTGTACCATTTGTCAGACACACATAGGCCTGATACTTCTTCACACTAACTAGGATTCATTCAATCATAGAATGCAAATGATTTGTTGTAGCAACATATATTAAGATTTTGATTGGAAGAACTAGGAAACAACCAGCAGGATATTGTGTGGCTCTTTCACACTCTTAAATTTGCTGCTTCGTACAGGGTTCCATGTCACTGGAATAGTTTTCTAAACAAAAATTGATCATAACTAGAAATTCTTACAGGCAGTAATAGGATAAAACTGAGTTTTATACAGATATTTTTTATAAAACCAGTCCCAAGTTATAAATAAACAACCAAAAAAGTGTGCATTACAGGAAAATTGTTCCAAGTTACTTATAAGTGCTTGTATGGTAAATGTGTTCATTTATTGCACCTACTACTTTAATGCAAATGTTTTTCCCCCCCAAAAATGGAAATGCCACATTAATCTCAGATGAAAGATCATGTTTTTGTCACATTTGGCTTGCACACTGAAAAATCCTCAGTTTGAAACTGAGCTGAAACTTGTCTTTTTCTGTAGTATTTGCAGTTCTGAGCTTTTGCAGTGTCCCATGACAAGCTCCCGCAGGACTGTTAACACTCAAGCATGTTCCATGCTATTTTATTTTCACACCAGAGCGCTATCGTGACATTTTTTCTACTCCTGGTTTGTAAACCAGCAGGTGTAGTTTGCATAAAGTCATGTCCTTTAGGTACTGTGCTGAAATTGTAGAGGAGCTGGATGCCTCTTAAGGTAACCTAAAACCTTGCTTTTAAATTCATTGTGTTGGTAGCATTCATCACAGGCCCCTTTTCTGACAGAATACGTCAGCTCCTGTATGTCATCTGCTTTCTGGACTCTGCCAGGGAAAGCAGAGAGATTGGATCTTCTTCTCATACTCAAATTTACTTCTAGTTTGTCAGAAGACTGTTTTTACAATTCTCTAAGTCAGAGAACTACCCTATCTCCTTGAAAATGTGTTGTTAAAGTAAGTGTCTTCTCCTGTACAGGACTGCTTAGTCAGCAGCTGTTGCTCTGACCAGAAACTCTACCTTCAGGTTACCCATTTCATTGCAACACATGTTCATCCACTGAAGTTTGTATTTTACCTCGCCCTGGCCATTAACAGACATGCATAATACCAACACCTAACTGGAATAAATGCATTCTCTACTTCTTTTTGACTGAGAACAGGCATATCCCTAGTCAATTACTTGGGTTTCATCTCAAAACCTATTCTTACAGAGATACTGTAATACCTTCTAAATAGTAACACTTCCTAAATACACATTCTTAGTGTATTTAGGGGAAGATGGAACGGAATCTGGAATTTTTAATTTTTTTTCTAGGGACCTTAAAGATCATCTAGTTCCAACCCCCCTGCCATGAGCAGGGACCCCTTCCAGTAGACCAGGTTGCTCAAAGCCTCGTCCAGAAGGAAGATGTCCCAACATCAGTGCCAGAATTGTTGTGACTTTTTTTTTATGTTTGCTGCTAATACACTTTACTGTAGATCCTTATAGGGAATTGTGAGACCTTATCTTGAGTTGATTGTCTCAAAGCTTGCTGACAAAAGTTGTGAACTTCCTGGTGGCTTGGCTTTTGGTGGCTTGGTGGAACAGGGATTGCCTGCAGGCCTGAATAGGTAAGAGCCAAATGGCCTACTGAACAGATCAGTTCCAACCAAGGAGAAAGAACAATCACATCGCTTCATGGGGGTCCATTCACAGAGGACCCCCGAGCCTGCCAAAGCATGCAAGTGGTCACATAGTGGTCCTGTGCACCCCACAGGATCAGTGTGCCTAGCCTGAGAGTGTGAGCAGGAGGCAGGAGTCAGCAAAAAATACCCTATAAAAGACACTGAGACCAAACCGTGACAGAGACCCTCGCCCCTGAAGACTACAAGACTATGGACCAACAGGACGTCACTGGATCCATGGTGGTGACTATCTCTTGCAATTCTGTCCTGACTGCTTGCTAAATTGTCCCCCGTTTCTATTTTCTCTCTCTCCTGTTGCTATTTTCTTACAACAAACTCCTATGTTAGTGGCATCTGACCTCATCTGGGTCTTAATCTTACTCTGGGTATAACAACGAATCTCCCCCTTCCCAGGATAGCTGGGCCAGGACATTGGAATTAATGGCCTGCAGTTTGTAACCAGAGAGAAAACATCAGTGATTAACCTACAGACTTTTTCAATTGCATACCACCTGTTCATATACATGTAGAGTCTCCAGAGGTTCAGTGCTGTCTGAAGTTAATTATTTGCATTTTATTTAAGATATTTGTGAAGTAACATTGCTTTTTTGTGGCTCTAAGTCTGAAAATGTCAGATTACTGAAACAGGGAATTTAGAGTTAACAGTGGATTTGCTTCCAAGTATGTAAGAGGAATTTGTCAGGGTTCATTAGCAGTAAACCTGAGAGCCAAAGCAATCTACAAGCAAATCTACTGACATCTACCAGTAGATCCACTTGACATCAGCTACTTGTTAGTACAGTACATATAGTAAAAATCCAAGGATTTTTAATGCCTGCTTGGTAGTAGTTCATTAGATTGATGGGTACATGCTGAATGCCAGAAAGGCAAGTCCTGCAAACGTTACAGCAATTGGTACCCCCAAAACCATGGCAAATGACATTGTCTGCCTTTTGCCAGCACACCAAGTGAGGAGAACAAGCCTCGGGAGTAACTAATGCTTAGCTTAGCCTACCACGTGCCATGAAGGAGACACATTGGCAAGACGGGCTTGAGGAAGGGTGAACTGACTCAGCCTGTGCTATAGCTGGTTTGTGAATAGCTTCATCTCCCAGATCACCCAGTGGCTGTTTACTACATTAGAAAGATGTCAGTAAGAACAGCCTTCATCAGGATTCTGCAATGCAGGATCTGACTCCACACGTGATGAACGCTAAACCAAAAATATGATTGCTCTTCTGAAACAAAACTGTATTTTGGAAACTGACAAAATGCTACATAGATGGAGAAAACTTCTGGAAACTATATCCTGCAAGTAGCATGACTTCCACTGTCATATGCGTGGTATTGAGAAACCATTACTCTTTCCTTGGTCTCAGTCAAATATTGGATGTTTGATTCCAAACACATGGGTATTTTCTCAGTTCCTTTTAGGTGATCAGGCTGAAGGCTTGATAATTACTTCCATTTTCCCGTCCCCTCTTTCTCAAGGGCAAAAACATCTGACATTAAACTGCAGTGTTATAGAACAGACAAGCTTTGTACGTGAAAGGACTGTGAGGGTAGGAATCAACCTGAAGAAACACTGGTCTTAAGAATCATCAGTGTTGTGAAGGAGGTGGATAGGGTTTCATTGCCTGCTGCCTCTTCCAGTACAAAAGCAGCATCAAATGCTGCTGGCAGACAGAAGGTTCAGACAAAAGGTGAGGTTTCAGATGACACCACACAACACGTCATTATGCCAAGCAACTCTTTGCCATGGCATGTCCTGGATGCAAGTTTACATGACTTAAGGGAGAGACCAGCAAGTTCATGAAAGAGAAATCCAGCAAGGGTTATTAAATAAGCAGACACTACCTCTGCCTTGGGAAGTCCCTCCAGATGGTTGGAGAATGGGAGAGGATTCAGAGAGCATGTCATTAAAGGCTCCTGTAGTCTTAAATACTTTTCCTTGAGCACCCACTTTTGGCCAGAGTTTGAGACAGAGCATGGGGCTAGACAAAATCTGTGCCTGACCCAGCAGAGACGTTCTCATGTTTTCCTGTTCTCTGCAATCCAGTGCTTGCATCACAACTTTAAACCTTTCATGTCTGCCCACAAAGCGCCTCCCTAATGCAGGGGACAAACCATGTGTCTTGTAATACACAGCGAGACATTTTATTCTCCCATAGTATTAATAAGCGAACTATTTTGAAAAATTCAAGAAATCAAAATTTTAATGTATGGCACACACAAAATGCACCTGTAATCTGCTATTTCAACAGAGTAAGCTCATCTGATAATGGTATCTTAAAATAGAGATGTGGATACCAAAACACAGCTTTGCCAACTCTTTTAATGACCGACTTCAGAAATAAGCCTTCCCACAGAAAGCAGGGGAAATCCAAGATGCTGAAAGGCAAAAAGAGCATATATTAATTAGTTTAAATTTGGGGAATTTCTCTTTGTACCAGACACTGATAGAAAGTTAGTTTTTTAAACATCACACTATAATGCAGCTGCAGCAACAATTACTCATTATGAGTACCTTAAACATCTTTCTTGAGGTTAGTGTATTTCTTTGCTTTAAAATTATTCTCATTGAAGACAACATGTATAAGTATTTCAGAAAATTAAGAGGGTCTTTGTTTTTCTGGCTGTCTGAACAGCTCACGGTTACACTTCTCTCCAGCTGGTAGTGCATGCATATTCTCTAATACATGCCAAACATATCTGAAGTTTTCTATGAATCAGAAATCACTTGATCGGCCTAACAGTTGGCAGCTTCCCACTTCTTCCCATCCCCCCCGCAGTTCCGTCGGCCTTACCGTCGGCTTCCACCCGCCTGTTCACCACGCAGCCGAAGGGCGAGGGCCATCAGCCCCACTGGTTAAACGCATTATAGCTGCCGTGCTGCAATGGCCTGCACTTTGCTCACGAAGTAAATGACGTAACGCACCATGACACGCCGCTGCTGCGCCACAGTGACCAGTCCTCTGCCAGCAGCAGTCCTAAGATGCTTGCGCAGTGAAGGTGCGCGCGTCGCGCCCGGTCGCCCTATTGCGCACGCTCGGCAGAGGAACGAGGGACGCAGGTGTGAGGTGTGCAGGGGTGAGGAGGAAGTGCCGCGCTGCTGGGGCATGCGTAGTGGTGGAGGTGGAGCGTGACGGTACGCTCGCAGGATGTGTTTTTGCGCCTGCGCGTAGCGTGTAACCCGGAAGTGCTCCTGCGGGTGCCCTATCTACGGTAGCGGTGGGGACGTGCACGGTCTGAGGTCTTCTGCTTCGTCCCCTCTCCCCACACCCGCCATGTCCCGAGGCTCCAGCGCCGGCTTTGACCGCCACATCACCATCTTCTCGCCTGAAGGCCGCCTCTACCAAGTCGGTGGGTGTTGGGCCCCGGGGATGCTGCCACTAAATTGCCCCGTCACGGGACGGGCCTGCCCCCGTCATCGCCATTTCCCGCTGAGCGGGGCTGCAGCTGCATCGGAAAACCTCCGCCGATCTTGCTTGCCTGTGAGGAGGGGGGAAATGTGGTACCTCCTGTGGCCTGGGAGTCTCGATTGCCATCCTGTCTGGTTCCATGGTGTGCGCGGAGAACCCTGGAGAAATTGCCGCTCTGGTCGTGCCGGTGGGGGGGCCTGGGAAAGGGATCCTTGAATGAAATAAAGAAGGCTTAGAGCCAGGGTATACCCTGTTGAGTGACTCCTGTCACGGGGAGGTGCCTCTTGTGATTTCACCATGTTTGATTTTAGATGCTTGAAGACCAGAGTGACAGCTATCTAGAAGCTGTTTATTCCCCCTAAAGTGTTTCTTTCAAGTTTACCTTGCCAAACCTATGAGCACTGTGCTTTGATATCTGGGAAATACTTGAATTGCTTCAAACAATGCATGCCAGAGTAACAAAGTCATGTTTTGGAGGTAACCCATGTGCTCTATTGCTACACCTGAATCCTGTGTGTTCTGTACTTCATGGCCTGTGAGATAGCAACAACCATCCTTTATTTCCAGGCTTAGAGTCAGAATGGCTTGGGTTGGAAGGGGCCTTTAAAGGTCACCTAGTCCAACCTTCTCGCCATGGGCAGGGACAGCTTCAACTAGGTCAGGTTGCTCAGAGCTCAGTCCAACCTGACCTTGAATGTTTCCAGTGATGGGACACCTACTACCACTCTGGGCAACCTGTTGCAGTGTTTTGCTGCTCTCATGAAAAATGTCTTCCTTGTATCTCGTCTGAATCTACCCTCTTTTAGTTTAAAACCATTACCTCTTGTCCTAGTGCAACAGCCCTTACTAAAACATTCTGCAATTAAGCTGCAACCTAGCTTCACTTTCTTCCGTAGGCCACTGAATCTTTTATTCTTAATTTTATGGTGCACCAGATTCTGCAGAAAAGCTTTATGGCTCTCCTTCTGCAGAATACTCTATAATAGCATAGTTGGCTTACAGTTTGGCAGGGCAGTTCATTAAAAGCGCTCCTGAAGGATCCTCACAAAAGGGCCAGATGAATTGTTTTGACAGCATCCTGATGATCTCTTCCCCTGGAGCTTAGTGGCTCTTCCCCAGCTGCAGTGGCTTCACTATACATGCATTGCACTGCATGCTCATACACCCATCTGTTCTCCAGGAAAGGAGGTTGCTGGGACCGGCCTGCATGAATTGCCCATGGTAGTCAGTAGTTTCTTTGGCGTCTGCCCTTGAGTTTTAGTAAGGAAGAAGGTTTCATGGGCAGGCAGCCCAGTTTTGAATAGTCCTTTCTCCAAGGACCATCTAGGAAAGTGCCTGTGAGTAGATACCTACACACATGGATAGTTACTTGTAGTAGATACCTACATAGCGAGGCTATTTTACACTTGGAGTGTGTATAAGGCTCGTATGCAACATGCGTAGTAAGCTTTCTGCATATGGATGGTAGGGACAGCACTTCCTCACAAAGGGTGTCAGTGACTGATGGAAGAGTCACAGGTTCTGACAGTTTGTTGCCGTTTAAACAGGCTGGTTGGTCTGCATCACCTTTCTGGCTGTTTCTCTGTTGCAGTACTACTTGTTGGGAATTATGTCTGCATCCTGTAGTAAAGAGGAAACTGAGGTGTGGTTTTCTACCTCCTGGGTATATTCAACCATTAGATTAATGAGTGAGAAATGTGCAGTACCTCCATATCTTTTACACATGTCTTGGAAGTAAGTATGTGCATGTGTATTTGAGAGCCTCTGCACACAGCCTTAAACTGTCTTAAACAATACATTGAGTACCTATATGCTATGGGAAGAAAAATACATAGGTGTGCATAGTTAACTTCAAGCAAGTATGAGCTTACTCTACCTGCAGCCAGGCTGATAACTCAGGCATGTTACCTCAGTAGTGTCTCTGTTGGCCAGCATCTAGCCACAGCATAGGTAGAAAGCTTATGCTTGTGGTTAAATACCTGCATCTAACTTGCTTTCTCCTCCCTGTACATCTTTGTCGATGTGCTGGGTGCAGATTAACTAGGTGCTGTCGTGAATGGGCATGGACATGTGTTGCTTTAAGGCTGACTTAAAATTTGATTTTTTTCTGGAAGGTTTTCTGGAAACACTGAACAGTGATATTGGACTGAAGTACCTATGCTTTACCTTAGCAGTCTTCTGCTTCCAAAGCTCAAAAAACACTTCTGCGTTTGAAGTAATTTCATAGAAAAGTCACAGTTACTTCATACATATTTCTTGCTGCTGTGGTTAAAGTCCTTCAGAGTATCGCTGTTGGCTGGCCACCTGTTCCAGTCTTCAAAAGTGATGTTTCATCTAAGTGGAATTTTGGGAGATTAAAAAAGATGATATTCAAGTTTGGGGAACAGCAAGGGACTACTGTTTTTGGAAAGAATGTGTGTGCAGTACTACTAAAATACTGCATAGCAGAAAACAGATTTAAACACTACTAGCCATGTATGTATTTGGATTTGTTATACTGTAAGGGCCCCTACACTTTTTGGCTTGTCTCTTTGAACACTGAATATTGCAGGTGGTAATAAAGACAGGATTAAAAGAGACTGCAGTTCAGGAAGCCTGGTTGTCAGTATTTGTGAGCAAAAACAGTTTTCAAAGGCACCTAATCCTCTTCCCACCTAAATGTCATAGAACCACAGAAAGTTTGAGGTTGGAAAGGACCTCTGGAGATCAGCAGGTCCAACCCCTTGCTTGAGCAAGGCCACCTAGAGCAGGTTGCCCAGGGCCATGTCTAGTCATCTTTGGAATATCTCCAAGGAAGGAGACTCCACAGGCTCTCTAGGCAACCTGTGCCAGTGCTTGGTCACCCTCAATGAAAAAGTGTTTTTTGATGTTCAGATGGACTCGTGTGTGTCTGTGCTCATTGCCTCTGATCTTGTCACTGGCTATCACTGAAAAGAGCATCTTTACACCCTCCCTTCAGATATTTGTACATATAAAGAAACAGGTGTTGCAGAGCCCTGGCCTGGGGCTTTAAACGTGACCGGTTTGTGGGCAGTGCTAGCTCATGTCTCACTGGGTTCTGTGCTCTGCTGCAGGCTAACAGTGATGATCCCAGAGAAGGTAAGTGCTGAGCCACGTTGTGCATCTGTCAAGAGAAAGAGGGAACATTTTGGCATGTTTGGCCAGTAAATGCTCTGATGCTTGAGAGTAATAAATACGTGGCCATCAGCCCTTTCACAACACTGACTCAGCAGGTGGAAAATCAAGATCGTGGTGTTGCAAGATGCGTGTTTTTACTTTTAAAACAGCTGAGTTTCTTGCTCTTGTTATTTTAGAAAATAGTTCTAGCAATTTGCTGTGCTGTTGGTTAGACACGTTCTAAATTCTAGTCTTAATCACATAGCCAACAAAAATTTCATCTACATTTTGTTAGTGCCTGAAACTTCCCTCTCCCAACCAGATATTAGGAAGTTCAGAATGTTTAGCATGTATTGCCAGATAAATGATTTTTAAAGTTATGGTCTTGAGGCTTTTGAAACTATTAATCAAGGGAAATTTACATCATGGATCATATCAAGTAAATCTTAATCCACTGCATTTATCTGAATAATGCTGTTTAGTTGGCATGTGCATAGGTTTAATTTTAAAAAGTTAATAAAAGCATTTTGATGTTTGAACGTTGAGTCAGAAAATATAATAGTAAGGTTAAAACCTGTTCTGTGCCTGGTTCATCATTTCAGTGTTCATCTGTATCAGTTAAGATCTACTAACTCCTTGCAGTGATGATAATGCTTAAAATACACTAAACTTTTGCATGTTAAAAAATCTTGTTTAAGGATTTACAGTTACTGTAAGTTAAGGTTGGACCATCCTGGTAAAGTGCAGAACAGCCAATTCTGTTGCTGTTAAGCATTCTAACTGAACAAAAAGGCAAATTACTAGAAGTATTTGAAGGAAACAGTGATAGTGGTTTTGTGAAGAGAGTCAATTACTTAATTCTCATCAGGAAGTTCTTGTGTCCATTGTCCTGGAGACCTTAAAGACATAAAGTATTATACAAATATTGAAGTATTGAAGAGGTCAGAACTTGGTGAGATTTCTGTGTTGGGGTAGGTATGTGAGAGTTATTTGTAGTAATATCTCCAATGTTGTTTTTATTAACTTTTACGTATTTTTCTAGAATATGCTTTTAAGGCCATAAACCAAGGTGGACTTACTTCTGTAGCTGTTCGTGGGAAAGATTCTGCAGTAATTGTAACACAGAAGAAAGTACCTGTAAGTAGTCTGGTTTTGAGGTGGAGCCTGGTAGGAGATGTGGGGGTGAGACTCTGCAACACTGATATTCATATTTGTTAGCACTGACATGTATTGCTGTTTGAATTGAATATCTTATTATCATTCTGCTTATAACAAGTTCTAGCACTGCGTAGCTCTCAGTTTTACACTTCCTTACCAAGCCCTATAATACTGGTTTTCTATGTAGTTGTCAAAGGGATAAAGCTAAAATACAAAGTTAGTCCTGTTGTACTTTAGTGTGCATACATTAGTCTGCCTTGTAAGGTCTGAATTGTCTGTAACCGTTTTGTGATTACTTTAATTCCTACTCAGAAAATGTTATACCAATAGCAAGCAGAACAGATTTTTATGAGTGTTTTAGCACAATGGTGATGTATTGTTGACAAAGGGAGGAAACTCTTGTGTTTGAAGGGCAGCATGCAATAAGAGCACAAGTTTTTTTGAATGTTTTCAAAGTTTCATCAGAGGGTAAAGGTCAATGTTGGTCATGCTGTAGCTGTCATCCTTTTCCAGATATTGCGGTGTTTTATCTTCCTATTCTCCTATTTCTTCCTTCATATGCCTATAGTAGTAAATAGTGGAGAGCCTAAAATACAATTTTTAGCTGTTACTTGATTCTTTTGGGCTCTTCTGTAGATATCAGAGCATCCAGAGTCTCTCTTCTTTTGTACTTGAAGAGTGTTTTCTGTTACATTATTTCTATTTCCTCTTTAGGACAAGTTACTGGATTCCAACACAGTGACTCATTTATTCAGAATTACTGAAAATATTGGCTGTGTGATGACAGGAATGACAGGTATTTAAATCACATATTTTTTTAAGTATTTGAAGTGTGTCAGTTTTTTTTACATAGTCCACCAACTTTGTATCATATAAGTAGGTGTCCTATGAGATTTGTTCCACTCCGGTTTTGGAGAACTTGTCTAGTTCTGATGTGTGTATTTAAAGACAACTTAGAGTTGTCTGGAATTTGCATTCTCAAGCAATGTGAGGAATAAATGTCATACATATTCAGTGAAATTACTATTAGTTCTTTCCGTCTAGCTGACAGCAGATCCCAGGTGCAGAGAGCCCGCTATGAGGCTGCTAACTGGAAGTACAAGTATGGCTATGACATCCCTGTGGATATGCTGTGTAAAAGGATCGCAGATATTTCTCAGGTCTATACGCAAAATGCTGAAATGAGGCCTCTTGGTTGCTGTAAGTATTGTGTATGAAATGAGTCTCTTCTGTTTCTTGTTGAAGCCCGCGACTACAATTTTAAGAAATTCTTACCCATTTTCAAATTGTGCGAGATACGGATGTAGAGTCAGAAGGATGAACAGCCAAATGAGAGAGCAGTGTTGGAAGTCTTGAGTTGGAGCCATGATTTTACCATTGTCTCTGCATTTGAATTGGAATGAATGACTTAGCCTCTTTAAAGCATGTCCCAGTATTTCACCTTAGCTCTTGGGGCCTGGTCTGTTTGCACTGCACAGTGATATCTGTGAATGGGAGATGCTATTTTTACAAGTGTCTGTGTCTGGGTAAATATCACTGTTAAAACAGACATATGAAGAGTGCAGTTATGCTTCTGCAGATTTTGTGGCTTTTGTCCTATACTTAGATAAAAAAATCTGCATAATTTTTGCTCTTAACCATGCTTATATACATAATGTAGAGAAGTGCTTAAAAATGTTTTGCTTGCAAACATATCTACACCAGTCTTGTTTTATAACAGCAAATGCAGCTTGCATAAAAAAAGATGTGTGCAAATTTGGTTTTTGTCATCTACGTGCTCTGAAGCTGGTTCTGACTTCGATTTTTCTCTTATATTTGGCTGTGGGCAAATTACAGCTGTACTGTTAGGCGGTCTGGGAACTGACATAAAAGACTTAATTAAAAAGTAATTGAGGAAACGTTAAACATTCTGTCTGAGTTTTTTTGTTTGCTTGGTGTTTTGTTTTGGTTTTTTTTCCTTTTTAGGAGAATAGTTTCAGAATTGATTAATCACGTCTTGTAATCATAGTAGGCACTAGCACTTCTCACTAAAGAAGTAACATTCAGGGTTGCACCACAGTTTCTGTGATGGGGCAATTTTCCTATATGCTTGTAATGTTCAGGAATGATTGCTTCTTTCTTCCCTTGGCATTTCCAATGCCTTGATACCACTGGAAAATGTGTTTGTGGTGGTTGTTTTTTGGTTGTGGGGTTTGGTGGGTTTTTTTTAAATATGTGAATGAAAATGTTTTTTCTTAACCTTTTTTGAAAAGATGATGGGAAATTTTTTTTATGCCATAGTAATAGCTGCTCAGAAGCTTACAAGCTATGTGTCAGTTAAAGTTATGCGAGTGTCAAGAGAACATATTTAAAAACTTGACCTTGTTCTGTTTGGATTTTTTTTTTCTGAGTTATTTTAGTATGCTTATTGAGACTATACAACTGTAAATCTGGAAGTGTGGGTGAACACACATGCATGTCAGTGATGTGACTAGTTTGTGTTACTTGAAGTCTGTCCAGCTTGAAATGGTTCAGTGAAATGATCTGCAAAGACTCAGTTTTATGTGTTGATATTTCCATATTTCATTTTAGTTTTTTTCCTTTGAAAAGAGGAAAAGTGATGTAATGCAGTGCTTTTCAGCATTACAGACAAGAAATATAAAGTTGATCTTTTCATATTTCCACTGATTTCAACATATTCATAAAGTTGCTTTCTGCTCAAAGGCACGTGTTAATAGAATTAACATGTAAATAGAATTGTATTACACTTCCTGTAATACACAGGAAGCTAAATATGTCTGGGTTAACTCTGTGTTGGGATTCAACTTCTGTATTTCCTGACTCTGTGGTTGTCTACACACTGAGCATGCCAAAAATGTTTCTGTGTTTAATGAGTAGCCTTCTTTGGTAATGATAGAAATCTAGTTTGCACTAAACTGAGCTGCACACCTGGTGATGATGTGCAGGTAAGAAATGACAAATTAGAGAAAAAGAGGAAATCGCAGGTCTAGGTATTGCACTGGTTCCCAAAAAGTTTCGTGAGAGAGGAGGATCTGTTCTATTCTTCAGTTCAATGAAGCTGTGAAAATTGGGGAAAGAAATAAATTGACAATTTTTCTCTTCAAGGTATGATTTTGATTGGTATTGATGAAGAACATGGCCCTCAGGTATACAAGTGTGATCCAGCAGGTTACTATTGTGGATTCAAGGCTACAGCTGCAGGAGTTAAACAGACAGAGTCAACTAGTTTTCTTGAAAAGAAAGTAAAGAAGAAATTTGATTGGACATATGAACAAACAGTAGAGGTAGGCCAGCAGAAGTAAATAAAGATTTGTTGAAGTATATTTAATGAATATGATCTATTGTGATATAGAGGAATGCAGTTCTGTATTGCTGCTAGAGCAAGTATAGCTATTCCAAAGTGAAAATGGTTTTAATTTGCATGTGTTTAAATAGAAAAAGCAGATTAGATGACTGGTTTACATTAGCTGTAAATTAGAATCTGTAATTATAGTACTCCCACGCTAGCTGGTGATTGGTTACTACAGTGTTTGATTCTGGCAGTGCCAGTACAATTTTCTTTTAGTGGCACTTAAGACCATCTTCATGTTAGAAAGCATTTCAAACAAGATGGGGATAGTGCTTGTCTGTCAGTTTAGTAAATGTAACACCAGTTGTTAAGCCTACTGTGGAAATTTGTTCAAGGCCCATTATAAACATGTATCCTATTTATAAAATAGGTGAATGAACTTACTTTGTAATCATCCTTACTTTTTCTCTTACACTGTAGAGATCTGTCTAAACAGTCCTCTTCCATGGCCCACCTGTTTCTCTTTCCAGGTCTTGTTCTCTCATAATGTTGTGTTTCCTGCATCACAAGATGAGCAGTTGAAATGAGGAATAATAATTGACCTCTCTGTAAGATTGAATAGAGTATTGGATTAAGATCCATGTGAATGCTATGCAGACTCAGACCTTCAGCTAAAATACTTCTTAAGTCTACATTGGTGTGAAAGTACCATTTAAACAAAAAGTTCTTCAGCATAAATTCATAAGTTTTATATGTGCATCTTAATAAGTACTGATTCCTTTAAAGAGAAAATCCTGAGTGGGTTGAATAATCATAGCATACTGGAATTGAATGTATTTGAAATTCCCTCAGAGACCCTTTTTTATCCTGGCTAAATAATTTTCACATTAAATGTATTTTTCTATCAATGCTTGGTTGTACTGTGCATGTCTCCTAGTTGACCAGTTGGAGGTAAGTGAAACAGTCTTTTCATATTGTTGATTTTAATGCATAAAACTTCCATGGTATGGTGCCAATATTTAATTGGTAATTCATCTGCCAGTCAAATCCTGGATGAGCTTCTATCCCTTTTGCTGTCTTTGTTAAAATGCTGAGGTGGTGAGTGTAGATCAGAGACCTACTCTAGAAGTCAGCAGTGACAGGGAGAAGCAAGTCTGTCAAGCAAAAGCAAGAATCACGTTTATGTAATGTTTTTCGCAAACACACACAGCCTTTTTTTTTTTTTTTAAAGCTTGTGGTGCGGTAGAGGTAATTCTCCGTGAACAAGTGGGTGGGATTTTTTTGGGAGGGGGGGGGGTGTTTGGGGTTTTTTTTTCATCTTGGCAGTCTTCTGATAAGACTTCTACATAGTCTTCTAGAATTATTTCAGAACGAATGTATTACCAACATATTGAAAATATGTTTTAGAAAAGTTATGTCTGGTATTCTACAATTCCTAACACATTACTGATGAGAATTAAATGCTAGCATGTCAGAATAACTGATTTGGTAAGCATTTGCCTACATAGTTGTTTTAAGGAACTTCTTTTTGTGCTCAATAATAATTTTAGGAATATATCTTTTAGCTTTATGACATCCCTATGGCAAGGTTAAGTACGAGTGAGATTGCAAAGAACACCTTTTAAAACAGGTGGTGATTAAAGTGGAAAAAAACCCCAGTTAAACCACGATGAAATGCAGCTTTTAAAACAGCCACTATAATTTTATATACCAGAAGAAAAGCCAGAATGGAAGCTACACAACTGACATGTGCTTTGAGTAATCTTGGTCTATAATGATGATGTCTGACTTGTTTGCCACTAATAGAACATATTCTGTCCTTGGGACCTGGGGTTTTAATCTTTGCATGATACAGTTTTGGGTTTGTTGTGAGTTTTTTTTCTTCCATGAAAATTACATGTCCCTTTCGCTTTGTAGATTGGGCTTTTTAGGGAGAGGACCAGAGAGGGAGTGTATTCTGTATCAAGGGGAAACTACTTGAAACTTTTCAGCTGAGGTTTTGAGGTGGAAGGAAGTAATTTAAAACTAGAAGGAAGGGTAGTTGTTAAAGCTGTGTCTATTAAAAGAATGTTACTTCTTTCTACATAATGATAGGGGGTTTTGTCATCTTTCAGACAGCAATAACATGCCTGTCTACTGTACTGTCCATTGATTTCAAACCTTCAGAAATAGAAGTTGGTGTAGTTACAGTGGAAAATCCTAAGTTCAGGTAAGTGATCAGTGTTGATAAAACTTTGGTGCATTTTTCTGGTTATGTGCAGTTAGCTTTAACTTCCTGTGTAATGGTAAATGGAGAAAACATAAATGTCGGAAGTTGAATTTTTGGAGTTGGTTTTTTTTTTCTACTTGTAACTCTTCAAAATATGTAGGAGTAAAAGGCACAGGGTGGGGGGAGGAAATCTTGACACAGTTTTAAAATTATATGGTTAAAGGATCCAGTAGAGAAAAGTGTTGCCTTTTGTTTCTTAAAAGGATATTGCTTTATGTGATTATTAAAATGTAATTATGTCTGACCTAGATGATTAAAAGAATAAAAATTTTTCTTTGTGCTAATATCTGGAGTCCATATCCAAATCACAGTCAAAACAACTAACACAGTAAAGTCTGGTTTATATTAAGGAAAATTTTGCATGTTATGGCTTTTTTAATCCCTTTTGAAATGGGATCTTTAGATGACTCTTGTGCATCTTGTAATTGTAGCAGTTTTTAACATCTCCAGTATACAGTTAATAAATTATGAATTTGTATGATTTGAAATACTCTATTTAAACTTCACAAGATTTAAAGATCCTGAATTTAAAAATCACTGCATTGATTTGGAACTGGATGAGCTTTTACTGTTGGAGTACACTGCATTTCCACCTAGCATGAAAGCAAGACACCTGCAATATCCTCTCCTGTTATTGCCTGAATCTGAGTGCAGTGCACTGTGTGCATCCAGGTTACTTGGTCAATCTATTGAGACAACACCTGGTAATCTTCC